>NW_020272866.1:351628-501916 GCF_003268045.1 Sipha flava | reverse complement strand
TGGGTTTATTTTAATTAATAAGCAGTGGATGTATAACAATAGAAAATATAAATAACTATAGAGTTAAAATTATACTCTATACAAAATCAGGTTATAACACAAAAAAATGAATGTGACTGTTGACTAGTGTGATTTCTAAAGATTTCTAAATTGCATAATAAAAATGTATTATTGATAATAAACATTGTTAAATTGTTGGTGGGGATAACGAAACCTTCTTCAACTTTGAACTCGTTTTATTTTCAACCTGTGTGCTGTATAGCGATATTAGAATCTACATTCAATAGACAAACTAATATTAATGTAGTAATAATACATTTTTGTTTAATACTTCAGATTTTAATATAATTATTATAATAATTCTACACTTTTACCTAATGCTTATACAACACTATTTTACTGATATTTTATTGTACATTTCAGGATATTATGTTCATAGTAGCAATGCCGCATAGAGCTAATTTAGTTGCAGTAATAAATCCTGATAAAGGCATGTTGTTTGATTTACGTACTAAAAAATATTTAAAATCTGTTCCAAAATGGGGAGGGTTTTGTACAAAAGATGGAAAATATGGATTGTATGCACCTACCAGAGGTGGTTTAGAGCTAATAGAGCTTAAAAAAGGTAGTTCTGTAAAGACTTTTATACCCAAGGTTGCTGAAGGAGTATTTACTGTAATTTGTATGTTTAATAAGACTGATGAATATGTATTATATTATCATAGTGGAAGAAAAACATTAAGAGTTTTTCGGTAAAAATAGATTACTTTGTATTTTTGTCAATTTATACAAGAAAAATTATTTTTATAGACTTACTGATGCAAAGATGTTAGCTAATTATCGTGTGCCAGCAGAACTAAGTGCTATTGAAACAACTGAAGATGGACGAGCAGTTGTTATAGCCACGGTAGATGGATGTCTATCAGTTTTAGCTTTAGCAGATCCAATCAAAGATTCATTCCTCTCAACATTACCTTCCAGAGATGAAACAGTATGTGTTAAGATATTTTTTTAACTACAGATATATATTAACAAGGTTATATTTTAGTGGAAGAAGAAAATGGATAAACAACGGACAGCAAAATTATTTAAAGCTGCTGCAGCTATCACTAAATTTTGTGTATCTGTGAGCGAGCCAAATTCAAAAGAAGAAATTGGGAATAGTATAAGTAGTTCACAACAATTGCAATTATCAAAAATATTACTAAAAGGATAAATAATTTTATTTTTTCGCTTGATTGAATTACATATATATATGTTTTATTTATTTTATTCCAATTATATAAATAAATTTAAATATAATTAAATGTCTTTGTAGTACTTAGAACAAATGTTTTCTTTTTAAGATAATTTATATTCATTATTATTCAATATAAAAATGTTTAAGTAATAATATAGAAACTAATTTAAAAAATAAAAACCAAATTCTGAAAATAATTTATTTTTATCTCAACAGTATATAAAATTCTTCATCTATTTATAAAAATAACAACTAAATTTTATAAGCTCATAACATAATAAATATTTTTAACCAATAAAAAATATTAATCTAAACAGATCCATTTATCAAAATAAAATCTCATTAGGAATCAACTCCAGTATCCAAATTTAGAGTTTGTTTCATTAATTCATAAGTAGAAAATGAAACAGCCACCATAGGTACAGCTCTAATGAAATTTATGCTCATTCCTCTGTATAATCCATTTGTAATACCATTAGTACGATAAACAGTCACTAAGGTTTTGATCATACCATGTCTGAAATAATAAATAAATAAAATCACTTGATTTAATGGATATAAATATATATATGGTTATTACAATACCTCCTAAATAAATTTATTTCATAGCATAACAGAAATAATTGTAATCAATTTCAGAATAAATATACACATTAAATCAATTGCATTAAAATGTCTTATTTAATATAACTATATACACACCCATATTTGGAATTGGTTTGATCCATACTAGCTAATTGCATTCTTCTCCTAGTGACATCTAATGGATATGAAACACATTGGGCAAGTGCACCAGACATTCCACCACAAAGCAATTTTGCTGGTACAGTAAGTATAGCACCACCTATATAAGATACACCTCAATAGTTTATAAAGTTCTAAATATTTTTTAAGACTCACCAGAATCTTTATCAGACTGTTTACTAAGCATTGGTAAAGTTCTCAAGCAAAATTTTTTAATAAATTCAAAACAGAAGAATGTCAATCCTGCATATGGGACCATACCACATAATGTAGGAACAAAACCTCGATATAGAGCTTTTACTCCTCCTTCCTATTAAAACTGTTATCGTCAATATACATTTACAACTTTAAATAGCATGCATTTTTCAAAGTACATTTTGGATAATACATTTAGCTGTATGTATGATTCCATTGTAAACATGTTCACCAGTTACTTGAAATGCTAATCGTGCTCTAATTGTATCTAGAGGATATGTGATAGTAACTGCTGTGACACCTGCTGATGAACCAGCTATAAACTTTCCAACATGAGAACTATTACCTAAAATGGATCCCAATAGCTTGAAATAAAAATACAATTTGAAAATAAAAAATATTATAATCAAACTAAATATAAAATATAAATTAATTAAACAGGAATAATACTGTTTTATAGAATTCAAATGAAGTGAATTGAATAGCTGCATATGGGAACACTCTCACCATTTGGGCACCGTTACCTTTATACAATGCTATAAAACTCTCATGTTTAACAATTTCAGCAAGGCCATTAAATACACCTAAAATAAAACAGGCGAATCAATTAAAAATCATAAATGTTCAATAAAAATTTAATAAAAACCATGTAGTCAAAGTTTAATTTAAATTTAATTTATTTTATTTATGCAATTCCAAAAATGAACATAAATTATTGTAATTATTTACAATAATATTAAGCTGAGCAAAAATGTAAAATAAAACTTACAAAATGTATTCTGTTGTATTATATTAAATTATTATGTACAAAAAATGATTACCGAAATTAGTGTAATGCTTATTGTGAGCTTGTAATAATATTTTTATTCGATCCAAAGGAGCAACAGTAGTTTTTGAGCACATACCAGCAACACCTGTTAGAGAACCGATGACAATAGTTAATTTGTTACAACTACATAATGCAAACAAAATATCTTTTTCAATATCATGTTTGCAGCAAGAGGAGCATTTGAGTGGATGCCTTACCTCCGGCGAACAAGGACTTCATCACATAGGTGAAATCTTTTTTCTGCGCTTCTAACACAATCATTTCTTTATTTTCGGATGCTAAAGCCATGACTACACGACAGACTGCTGGGTATATTCGAAAAATCACCGATAGAACAACAACAACCGCGATACGCGCCACTTAAAGAACCATCACGTACTGTCAGTTATTGAGAACCATGTTGTAGTATGTACACATACGCAAACATCACACTGGGTTACGGTATTGGAATTCCAACGGTAGGTATACCGGTGTGGCGAACCTTGAGAAATGAC
Organism: Sipha flava; assembly: GCF_003268045.1. Taxonomy (NCBI): domain Eukaryota; kingdom Metazoa; phylum Arthropoda; class Insecta; order Hemiptera; family Aphididae; genus Sipha; species Sipha flava. The sequence continues at coordinate 498,414 of NW_020272866.1, read as the reverse complement.
TTTCACAAGGCGGCGAGACGACAGTTCAGTCGAGGAGGATACACCGTTTAAAATGTCTATGTAAATACGCGCGCAATTATATAAGATTATTATTATTATTATTATTAAAGCTTCCGTGGGAAGGGGAAAATACAACGATGTACGTTCGACGTCCGCCTATCGCTGAACGAAATCGGTTGTTAGTATTTATTGCGCGACACAATTGATGTAGTCCGTACGGTGACGGGCACTGTTCCTGGTGTATGAAATCAGTGACGTGTGGTATAGTGACCACGGACCGAATCCGTGTAACGGAACTAAAACCGAAAACGGCGGCAACTGGTTGGATGAAAGTTTCACTGTAATGTTCTGTGCATTAACACGACTTTTAAATAGGTGCTTTTTCGCCAACGTTTTTCACCGTGTATCTCATTAAAAGTCACATTTGTATAAGTAGTACACTATATCAATTAGATATTCACAAAATATTTAAATACAAAATACATTCACCACCAAGTGAACGGATGGATGATCAATTGTTATCAGATTTTATGTTATCATTACCGTTGATAATAGCATAGAATGTTCTATGATAATAGGTAAATGTTATTATACCTTCCGGATATTTTTTTAATATTAATTCTGTGACTATTATTTTATTATATAACTAAATAGATAATATGTTTATGTTTGATTTTTAAAGGTTTTTCTTATGCAATATATTCGATTATTTATATAGTAAATGGTTTAATATTCAACTTGCTTACTTAATAACTTCCAAATTGCAATTTATATTTTACATACCTAATATAATTGTTATATTCTGTTGTATATACCTTATTTATTAAAATAATTTATTTATATTATGACCATTAATTGGTTATTTAATTACATTTTTTTCTTATATCCATTATTTTTTTATTCATCATTTTCTTAATTACATAAACCTAACCGTTGTAAATCATATTCTGACATAACATTTGTGCTGCTATCAATTACTGGTATTTAAAAACACTAACGACTAATTTATAATTCAATTTTGGGTGTAACAACCGAAGTACAGAATGTAATCTATTTTATTTTAATATTAACTTTAATCATCATCATTGTATGCTATACTTTATTACAAAATAATTTTTAATTTTGTAATTGGTTTAATTGATTTATTATATAATATACATGATACATATGGGTATTACCCATGGACTCATAGACAATATTAACTAAGTTAATAGGTCTATAGTATTACCCATATCAATTTCAACATTTTGTGTAGGTAATAAGTAAATAATATTAGTCCTATTAGGTATCAACGGGGGCAGTTTGTCCTATCGGAAAATCGATGAACTGGTTCTTGTAAGGGCCACTTTACTTAATAAATAATTAAAACATTATTTTGTAAAATAAGCATAAAATATTAAAAATCAAATTTGCACCTATGTATTATTTTGGTAAAAAAGACAAATCTAAGGTCTAATGTATTTTTAAAATATTACACCTTAAGATAAATATGTACATTTTACAAACATAGATAAAGGAAATTTTCAAGACTTCTAAAATAAAAGATAAACTTAATTATTATTTTAAATAATTTAAAATAAGTAATTAAGATCTATTGTTAGTTCTAAAAAATATAATTATAAAAGCTTAGAAATATAACTGCACTGCTCAGTGGAGGATTAACCTTCTCAGCACCCTGAAGCACGCTCAGTGTTTACTGCTCCCCTTTTTCTTAATACTATCTACAGATCGTAATTTGAATGGGCTAACATCAAAGAGCGATGGGTCATCAGGTATAGCCGGAAGTGAGAAATGGTTCAAAGGTATAAATAATGATTAATTTACACTTTAATTCAAATATCGTATAAATATAATTTTATAAGTTGCAATCTATAAATTACATGTGTCCAGCATGTGATGTTCACAGCAAAATAAATTGTAAAATAATATGATGGGTACTTATGTGCATAGGCGCAATTTGGAAGGGGGGCTTGGGTGTGCTTAGCACCACCATTTTTGAAATTATCACCCCAAAATGTGTTCATGTTAATTTACATTTAAATACTTATTACTCATTATGTATAGAAAAACAGAGTTTTTATTGTATAAATATATAAATTTATTATTTAAATAATGATGGTGGAAGTTCGTCCTTCCTCTTTTTGGTCCTCAAACTGGATAATAATGATAGGTAAGGTTACCAGACTTTGAAATCCTTAAACTTAAACCATCATATTGAATGACTCTGAGTAAAGGTTCAATATTAAAATTAACCATTTATGAGTATATTTTACCATTTTTAGTCTAATTATTGGTAGGTTCTTTTTCGGTACAATTAAAAATTTAATAAGTATGCTGCGATCAATAGTTGGACATTTTCATAGGAGCGCGGTTTCGCAGTCAAATTTAGAAAATGAACAAGTGAAATATCAATTATCTAAAAACAAGCTGGTTCAAGATTGTATCACTAGATGGAACTCAACCCTAGAAATTATGTCTAGTGTGTTAAAAAATTTAAATCCAATAAATAATGTATTGATTTTGAATCCTAAGACATATAGTTGGCGTATAACTTCAAATGAAGCTAAAAAAATGGTAGATTTAATTAATGTTATAGAGCAGCGGTTCTTAAACTTTTTTTTTCGCGTACCACATGTGTATATTATCAGTCACGTATCATTAATTATTAAAAATAGAATCATACAAACTTCACATAGTTAAATATATTTATTTTAAATAAAAAGGCAGTAAAATACTAAAATAAAATTATTATTTATATATTACTACAAGTTTATTAGTGTTTTAAATTAATATATGAGTTAAATATTGAATTTTTAATATCCGTTTTACCACCATGCGGCCTTTCGCGTACCACCTTGTAGTCTTTTGCGTACCATTAGTGGTACGCGTACCACAGTTTGAGAACCACTGTTATAGAGCATTTTAAATCAGCTACCGAAATTCTTGGAGGAGAGAAATATGTAACATCATTAATAATAGTACGTGTATTCAAAAATCTATTAACTTCACTAAAAATTGAAGATAACGATAGTCGACTAATGAAAAATTTAAAAACAACAATTTATGACGATTTAAAAAAAAGAATAGATCAAATGGGAAGTACAGTATTTAAAGCAGCAGCATTAAATTCAAGATATCGGGCATTGAAATTTTTGACTGCAAAAGAAAAAGATAATGCATGGAAAGAATAGGAGCAGAAAAAAGGAAGTCAAGCATGTATGAACAATACAAATCAAGAAACAACAACACTGGACACTAAGAATGAACCTCCAACAAAAAAAAAATGAAATCATTATTAGATGATAGTGATGATACTCAGTGCCGTAGCCAGAAAATTGTTTTGGGGGGGGGCACTTAATTTTTTTCTCACTTTTTGCAATGCTAGAATACCTAATCATCACCTATTACTTTATGGCCCCTTTGCTTATAAAGTGTTAACTACAGACCTATTATTTTTATGACTACCATTATATGCTAACAACTATGGTACCCATATATTTAACACATTATTATATTATTATTATATTATTTGTTATTAACAAAGTATTATTATTTCTTTAATAATATTTTTAAAAATTAAAAAATAACAAAGTATTAAAATATTATGTTAAAACATATATTGATAGAATAATGTATTAATTAATATAGCTATATTAATATAATTTTATCAATATTATCAATATGTGTTGTAAATGTTGTAATCACATTTCATTTTTCATTCAAATATTTTTACTATTTACTAACAAGAATACAAGATCATAACTTATAACTTTTATTAAACATATAATAGAAAACAAGTTATAGCTGACCTAATACAAATTACAAATAGGATAGTTAAGACTAAAGGATATTATGATGGAGCAGTTAAACAAATTTAAATGATTATAATCTTAACAAAATATTTCTTTATTTTATAATATTGTTTAACAAATGGGTTAAAAAAATGTAAATATTATTAAAAATAACAAATTATTCTTTAATATATTATAATAAAGTAGTAACAGTAACAAATTAATAATAATAAAAAAAAAAATTTCTCAGATTAAAAATTATTTACAAACATTATTTTTTTAAAATTATATTAAAGACTTACTTATAATTTAAAGTTTATACGTCTTTCTTTTCTGTTGGCAAAAACATCAATTAATGACTCTATGTCTATATCTATATTCCTATGTACATTTAGCAGTGCTAGACCATTAAGTCTATTTTCACTAGTTGAATTTCTTAAATAGGTTTTTATAAGCTTAAGAGTTGAAAAACTTCTTTCAACTGAAGCTGTTGTAACTGGCAGGATTGAAAAAATTTTCAATATTGTATATATATTAGGAAAAATATCTGCTGGACAATTCAATAATGTATCAAGAGAGTTGGTTGGAATTACTGTTTCTGTTTTCCACTTCATTTGCCATAATTCAAACTCTCCTTTTAAGGTCGAACTATAGGAATCTATTTGTAAGTCATCTTTATAAAATTCTAAAGCCATTTGTAGATCATCAAATGTGTTTTTTTTTATTTTAGACGGTAACAAACAAGAAAGTGAAGATATTAAACTTGAATTTGAATTAAATCTTTCATTAAAAGATGAGAGCAAATCATCTAAATATGGATAGAAAATTGATACCCTATAGTATGTGCAACAATCGCCATCATTTACAATATAGTTGGCCCGGTGTTTTTGAGTTCCTACTGTCCGTGAGATGATTGGAGACACGTCAACCTTTTCAGCCATTTCGATAGCACTATCAAAGATTTTTTGAAACTCCACTTCATTTCTTATATGTTGTAATTTTGTAGTTGTTATTTCTATTGAATTTTTAGCGGTTATAATATCTATATTTTCTGTCTGCAAATATTTAGAAATTGTGTATGTTATACCAAGTACTCTCTCCATTATAGAACATGTAATCAAAAATTGGAAATTGCATAATGATTTGTGTAATAAAATTGCACTTTTGTCATTTTCTGAAGTCATGAGATCCTCCAGTGCTAAAACAATTTCTAAAAAACCATCGACAAATATTGAAAGAGCTTCATGTCTTTCAACCCATCTGGTTTCACAATATTTTTTTAATCCAGAAAATGGTTTGCTTTCTAATTTTGTTTTTAATATATATGATCTTTTGGCTGACATTCGAAAAAAAGAACTTACCTCTTGAATTATATTTAATGTGTTTCTGATTTGTTTAACTTTAGAAGCATCATTTAGGCATAAATTTAAGCAATGAGAGAAACGGTGTGTGTATAGAGCTTTAGGATATTCTTTTAATATAAGTGCTTGAACTCCTCTAAATAATCCTCCCATATTTGCTGCTCCATCGTATCCTTGGCCTCTCATATGCTGTAAATTTAATCCTAAAGCACTCAATGTACTTATGATTGTCTTTGCTAGCTCTAATCCTGTAGTACTATGTACTGGTACAAATTGTAAAAAATCTTCTCTTATTTTATTTACATCAGCATCAAAATACCTTATACAAAGAGAAAACTGTTTTTGAGAATTAATGTGATAACACCGAGAACAATCACCGGTAATTTATTATCTATGATAATTAAATATAATCATAGAACAATAATTAACCGCAAATAATATACCATGTCCCCATTAACTATATATCACTTGGCACTTGAGCACAAAACAATAAAACATTATAATATAATAATATGATACTATCAAACCATAACCGTGTTCACAACAAAAATGGAACGCACTTGTATTTCTTAGCTGAAGTCTGTGCTTATCTTTACTATTTTACAAATTTTATGAATATAATTACACAAATTATAAAATTAATAACTTATTATTATTCGTTATCATAGATTAATCTTGAATTATATAAATTAAAAAATTTCTGTGCGATGTACTATGGGTCTTTGACCAACCAAAAAAAAAAAAGGGTTTCGGGGGGGGGGGGGCACGTGCCCCCAGTGCCCCCCCCTGGCTACGGCACTGATGATACTACATTATCGGTTATGGGAGCAGACACTCGAGTAACGTATGTTAAAAATAACGCACGTTAATACGGACGTCGAAAATATCAACGCCAAAATTAAATTTGTATTGTTTTTAAATGTGAACGTCTGCTGCGTGGTTACACGGGTGCACTTTCGTACGCAGTACGCACGTTATCCAGACGTATAGTATATAGTATAAATACGTCTTTACAACTTTACAACCAAGTAGATACTATATACAAAAAATAATAACAAATTTTTAACGGACGTCATATCGACGCTCGTATGCCCGCTCTAGTGTGCGCGTTAAATAATACGTCCGTCGCAACGCGCGTACTTAGTGCGTCCGTGTGGCCCCAGCCTTACGGACGTTCATGCAACCCAGATATCGGTAATCGTTCACAGAACATTACAAATAACAGCTGATCGAAATGAGTTTATTTTATCTAAAGAGTAATCAATGATTTTTACCTAATTGTGAATCAGTCTAATCAGGTATCACCATATTTTTCCGTACCCATAGGTATTTTGTAATGGAGACAAGGGGATTACACGCATGTAGGTATGCGTTATGTGACAAGTGACAGTGATGGTTAGGACTAGGATTTCTATGCATTTGCATGTTTTTTCCTCAAGTCCAAATTGATTGGTTTTTAGTATGTTCACGATTTGGCTTATTGTCCATTAAATAAAACCATTTTTATTTTGCATATTTTGAACATAATGCATATAATTGCATATTTATATATTTTTGAGAATCTAATTTTTAAACTTAAAATGTCAAGTTTATTTAATTATTTTTAAGTTATTGTTAATTTTAAATGGTATTTATCTAACGAACATCTATTTTTATAGTTGTCGTAATTATATTACGTATATAATCTTATCTTGGTCGGACGACCGATATAATTATTCACATATTATTTTAAGACATACTTATTAGAGGTCTGCACGGGCCAAAAATGTTAGGGCCGGTCCGGTACGGACTTTCTGCTAACGTATAAGTCATGTGTTTTACAGTCGTGCGTATCGTGTCACGTTTTCGAATTACATTATTTAAGTTCTTACGCGCCAAACTGACGAGAGTGCATATGGGTTTTTTCAATCGGTATGTATGTACTTAAACAATGTAAATTAAAAAACGCCACGTATGAACGCTCGGTTTTGAAACGGGCCTAAAGCTGTAAAGATATATTTCAAAGCTCGGTTCGGCCTAAAGAATGTTTCATCAGTAAAATTGAATTTTTGTACAAGTTTTTACATTAAGAAAAAACTCGGCCCGGACCGTAATAGATTTAAAAATTTAAAAGCCCGACCCGAAGTCCTTGTTTCATTTAAATAAAGCCCGGCTCGGCCTGGATTTAAATGTTAAGGACCAACCATGATGGTAAATTAATTAAATTAATTAATTTATTGGTAATTTAAGTACTAGATACCTAACCTAACCTGCATGGGCCACATGCAGGTATCTAATACTTCAACTGTGAGACAGTACAGAAGTATTTAATTTCATTAATACGACTTATGAACTATATTAGTATAAAATAATATTTAATGTAATAATAACAAGTTATGATAAATAATAATTCTAGAAATAATAAAATTTGGTTTTGCATATTATGATAAATAAAATGCATATTATACAATTTTTTATTGCATATAAATCCTAACCGTAGTAATGGTCCAATTACTTATAATATGATATTACGACAATAAATGATTGTAGCGAGTTGGTCAGTGGCGTAAATAGGTCATTGGAGGCCCGTGTGCAAAGATTAATATGGGCCCTCCAAAAACGTAAATAAGCAGTAATACAATATGATTTATCATTATTAATGTTTAGGTTATATTTATTGTTTACATATTACTTACTTGTAAGCAAACTAGCAACATTTAATTATAAACTTATCGTCGGATCCCAAACGGCTCCCGTCCAAAAAGGTCTAACGAACAAGTAAATTCCTGAACGGCTCCGGTTTTGTACACCACAAATTCCTTCCCACTTTATACAGACTTAAGGTACGATTTGGCTAGAGCGACCGCGACCGCGACCGTGTTTCATTGCGTCAATGTTATTATATGTACCTTAATTGTGCTTAACAATATTTTTGTTTATACATTTTTTACATTTTTTAAATATTTTTTTAACGTTAAAAATTTAAAATTTAATATTATACTATACGCTTTTTTTAAATAATTTTAATAATTTACATAGTGTACACAAAGACATTTTTAACCACACCTCTTTTGAGACAGTCCTAAGTCTGTATAAAGTGGGAAGGAATTTGTGCTGTACAAAACCGGAGCCGTTTAGGAATTTATCTGTTCGTTAGACCTTTTTGGACGGGAGTTGTTTGGGAATTGACCTTTTTGTAAAACGGGAGCTGAATGGGCTACGATCAAACTTATTGCATCTTGTACTTTGTACATTTTTTTTATGTAGGTATATTTAAACATTATAAAAGTATGATACGTTTATAGAATAATATTTAATTAAACAAAAAAAAATATTACTCATGTTGTAATGATCACCACAAAAGAAATTCATTCCATATTTATAACGCTAGAAACACTTATTTAATTATTGAATAGTATGTAATATACAAATTTTTATTAATGCATAATAATATATAACATAATGTTGTTTCATTTGTATAATTCTTCAAAAACTTATTATGAAGTATAAAAGATGCAACATTAATCAAATAAAATCGTTGGAACTATTTGAGAAAATTTTTCCTTCTTGACTTTAAATTTGCAATGGCGTTTATTATTTTGTCAATTTCAAGTTCTGAGGTTTTTTCTCTTTCAATATTTGTAAGTCTGTCTTGTGAAATTGAGTTTCTAAGATAATTTTTTATGAGCTTAAGCTTAGAAAAAGAACGTTCGGCAGAAGCGACTGTAACTGGAATAGTCAGAAAAATTAAACACAGCGTAAAAACGTCATGAAAAGATGATGCCAAGTCATATTCGATTAAATAAACTGTTAGATCTTTAATATTATGTAACACAGATGTTGATTTATTAACACAAAAAAAATTTCTTAAACACAAAAGTTGATTTGTAGTACCTATCTGAACTTAACACATTTTTATATTTTTGTGTAAATCGTAGGACACTTAAATTATAATTTGTTCCTCTATTGTAGTAAGATTTATTGGTTTTAAAAATAAAATTCATAATTTATTGTTTTAAGACCTTTAAAACTTTCTTTAAGCTGAAACAATGTCGTGTCCACTGTAGGATAAAATACTTAAACTTTAAAATTCTCCTCAGTCCTTCGGTCACAATCAACTTCATCGTGATACCCAACAGCAAATCTATCACGTTTACAATTGAGGTTTAAAGGTATTTTCCATGAAACACAAATAATTTTGGCGTCTTCTACTATATTATTATAATTAGCTCGTAAATTAGTTAAATGGCACTATCAAGTTGAACAACAGCAAATTCTATGTTGAAATTTATTAACTAGTGAGTTTTAGATACTACATTTAATGATCGTAATATTCGTTCATAAAAACTTAAAATTAATACAAACTCAGCTGATTCGAGTTTTTTTTCAAGGAACCACTTACATTTTTTTCATCAGATTTATGAGACGTAAGTAGAATATGAGTAAGTGCTTTGATTATGTCAAAATACCGTTCCTTTTATGCGAATACAGAGTCGTAACGGGCTGCCCATCGTGTTGGGCATACTGTCTTTAAGGATTTCTTTTGAATTATAATTTATTAATTACCTCTTTCGTATAGATTCTTCTGGTGCTTTAATACAATGACAATTTTGTAAATGTCTTATTAAAGAACCTGTCGTGCCGCCTACACATGAATATTCATTATTATTTTCACTGTCACATAAATCACAAAAGGTGTGATCACCTTCACGTTTGGCATAATCCCATACCCAACTTTTTCTTTTCACCATTTTGCGAGAAAACTTAAATTTTTTAATGAATAGGATCACTTAATGATTGCACGCAAACTAAAAGCGTCGTACACTAAAGTGTTTAATATCATATTATCATCAAGATATCGATATTGTCACTACCTATCCAACTACCAGAAAAGACACACGCAACGGGCACTACGAGTTCAGTAAGTTCAATAAATATAAATAAGCGCGAAGTTAATCAGTAAAATTATAAATACATTTTCAAATAAAATACAACTAAATAAACAGTACCTAAAATTGGTATTTGTAATGCAATATATGACCACCATGTAGGCATTATTAACAAAGTTAACAAAATCTTTTTGTTCTATAAATGACTATTTTCTTTTACAATCAAGTTTTCGATAAATGCCTGTTCACGTGAATATACTAATTCACGTTTTCTCGTGAATATGATTCCGATACGTGTTCACGTGATTAAGCTTTGGTTAATTCTCGTGTATTAACCATACGTGATTTATTTTGTTTCATTCACGTGATCACAGTATACGTGGACACTTAAGGTAGGGACACACTATTATCACGTCACGTGAGGTCACGTCGTTCTTTCGTTAACTCACGTCACGTCACATCACGTAGGTATGTTTGAAAATGGTCACACTATAGTCAAATCACTCACGTGGTTTGGTCACATTTGATTACACAGTGTCAATGACTTTCATTCAAGATGGAGTGTGCTAGTTCAACTAGTTCTTCTGATTGGGAATATGATTTAGAAAATGCTGCTGCTTTTATCGTTATAAGTGAACAAAAGAAAAAAAGGTCAGAATGTTGGTCCCTATAGCTGGTTAATTTATAATTGTATAAAACTTCGTGAAGTCTCACTTGTTCTATTAATTTTTCTTCCATATCTAATAAAAACTGAATTTGTATAAAACAAGCTTCAATTTTCAACCAGTCAAAGTTCAAAATCGAAATGAAATGTGATATCACGTAACATAAAATATGTGAAACGATAGAAAAATAGAAACATGATATCACGTGAGGTGCAATGAAATATTACAATATCACGTGAGTGGGGGGGGGGTAATGTGTTTCTAACATATTAAAACAGTACGTATTAATAGATTTCACATATTAATCGTGTGACGTGACGTTACGTGAGATAGCAAAATAAGACGTGAGCTCATGTGACGTGATAATAGTGTGTCCCTACCTTTACATTCATATTCACGTACAAAAACGAGACCCTTACTATTTCATAATAGGAATCAGCGCGCCACGACGACGACGTTTATGACGGTATTTATAATGTATAGTTATACCTATATATATATTAATGGCCGTCGAGTATTGCTTATATTTTGTGAATATCATATATATATATAAGCAATAATCGACGGCCATTAATTGGGGAAAAATATTTAAAAATAGCTGGAAAATTAAATTCAACTATAATAATTAGGAAGTGGATGTTCATGCTCCAAAAAATTTAAAAATATGCATTAAAAATAATTTTATTTACAACTTATTTTGTTTATTAAAAATTTAAAATATATAGGTATAAAATAATTATTCTTAAAATTATAACTTTAAAAAGAACTGTTGGTGAATTTTTTGTTAATCTGAAAATTATAAAGATGGGTAGATATTAGAAACCAAATACTAACTAAGCATTAAATAATTTTAAAATATACCTAGTAATTGGGAATTGTACTGGATAATCAATGTTTTCTTTAAATTATCAAAAGTAAATCTTCTTCTGTTATCCGATAACAACATTTTGAATTTTGAAAAATTCTACATCGGTAGATGAGACAGGAGCATATTTCAAATATGGTAGGTCTGACGTAGTTAGTTCTTCTTCCAAGTCTTGAATAATAACACGATTTTTTCCTGCCAAAATGTTTGAAATTGTATTCAAATTTTTCAGTCCATGATTTTTATCATAAACCCTATCAAGTTTGGTTTGTATAGATTTTCCTACATTTCCTGGGGCTTGAAAAATGTTAGCTTTAACTTTTTCTACTGTTAAAATAGAATCTGTCTATACTATTCTATACTATATTATATAATATACTATACTATTATTATTATTAACAATAATCGTATAATGTAATCATGACATAATTCAAGTATTAATACCACGAAAAAACAGTTAATTATTTTGGTCGGGAATAGGTTAGGTTATAAAACCGGTATTGAAAATACGAGGTAATTATGTTAGTATTTAGATATTTACCTTGATTACCGATAGCCAATAACCGCTTCCAGCACTCAAAAACTAAAAGTGGTTATCGGTTTTCGGTTCTCAAATTTACGGTTTTTTACCGGTTTTCGTTACAAACCAGTTACCGGTTTTAAGCCCTGGATTAAATTATACAATTGGTATCGCATGCCTCCTAGTATGCACAAAATTTTGATGTATGGGTCCATAGTCATACAATATGCACTTCTAATATGACAGCTATCGGAAGAAGCACAAGAATCCCGTAATAAAGATTATTCAAATTTTAGAGAAAATAATACTCGGAAAATGTCAAAAATAAGTACAAATACCAATTTAATGCATGCATTATTAATAAGTTCAGATCCAGTGATTTCTTCCAAGAGAAAAATTCTAAAATCACCTACTACTGAAGTAACTACAGAAGTAAAAAAATTATTAATTATAAATTAAGAAGAAACAGAAGAAACAGAAGATTCACAAATATCTATAGAAAATAGCGAGTCTGATTTAGAATAATTTTATTGTAAAAATGAAGATTAAATAATTAATACCTTATTATATTTTTATTATAAAATATAACACATTATTTACGATTTATGCTTTTGGGTATCAACCTTAAATATTAATTATTTTTAATAATAAATTAAACTTGATATAAATATATATATATAAGATATAATATATATAAGTATATAAATTTTATTAAAATCTAAACAAATAAAACAATACAATGGACAGGTTCATGGGCGTAGCTAAAATTTGAATCAGGGAGGGGCAAAAATATAAAATGACTAGTGTTAAACTCGCAATTAAAATAATCAGACTAATATAATAAGACATAATAGACCATTGGATAACACATAAAATGTCAAAACGATTACACGTGTAGATATCACTCGGTCCCACTAAACTATTTTTAGAATTATATCTTATTTTATTTTTGATTTTAATGTAAAGCTTACAAGTTTGGTATAAATAAATATAATTCAGTTTGAGGCACAGGGGTGGGCAAGTGCCCCCCTCTGCCCCACCCTCGCTACACCCATGGACAGGTTAATCAAAATACCTATTGAATCTCAATAAAAGAGTCATCTCAAAATGTTATTTACTATTCAATTTCTTCTCTTATTCAATAAATTTAATAGTATCATAGATTATGGAATATTTCTAATAATAATAGAGTACAATTATTATTAAGAATTATTTAGTCAATGTTAATATATATAATATGGCTATTTTTACTCAATAGTCTGAAGACGGTTGAGTACCCCCCCCCCCCCCCCCCGAGACCGGTGGGATCCCAATTAATAGTTAAATATTATAAATTTATAAATATTATAATTTTACAAAAATATTTTTTTAGTAAATATAGAATATCTAGTATTAAATTATCTGAATAACTATGCCAATTAATATTATCTTATTATTTTAAACCTTGATAACTTTATATTTTATAAAATAACTGTAGTACCTAATCGATTGCATATAATTGTATATAATTTTATACCCATACTATGTAAGTCTTGTTTATAATACTATTAAAAAAAAAAAAAAAAAAAAATACATAAAAATATTCAAAAAGCAACCAATAATAAATAATTTTAAAATGGTTTTATGCATTTTTAAGAATAATGAAGAAAAAAATGTATTATTTATCAAAATTGAAGAAGCTCTTATTCAGTTAATTTTGAATTTAGAATCATAGTTGATTCAGCAAAATTAACTAAAAAAAAAAAAAAACTGCACATGCGTAAACCAAATAAAAATATTGAAATGTATCTACATATATATGCATATTTATATACCACCAGCTTGTAAAAAAAAAATCAATGTATTCCAATATAATCCGGCCGAGAAATTAAGTGTTCCCTAAATTGGTGAACACACTATGCGTGATTAATTATTAAATTTTATAATTTTTATTATTAAATTGTTAAATTTATAAATTTTGATATTAATAATTTATAGGTACATTTTTAAATTTAAATACATAATGAAAAAAATAATTGGAAGTATATTTTACAACAAATAATATTTTGTAGACTGGTAAAGCAAATGGGGCTAAAAAGATGGTGCTTGGAACTGAAGATGGTACTTTTAGACCAATTTTAAACTGTTAATTTTATTGCTATCCCCATTGATTTTATAAACATAGACATGTCAAATAAACATGTATTTTTATTTATAACATATAGAAATACATGCTTCTGAAGAGTTGATATCATAAATAAAAAAAAAAAAGAAATAATGTAAAAATAATAATTCTTCTCTTTACTTAGTATCTAAAATATGATAAAATAAAAATATAAAAATGCTTCATAACATTTTAAATTTTTTATTAGTACAATATTGTGTATCTTTATAAAGATAAGTGTAATATATGCTTGTATAGTATTGGGTGAACATATACATAATACAGAAACAGTAGCCCAATACTTCACATTGTATAGGGAAATTTGTAGAAAGTTATGCTACCTGTTGAAGTAAATACTGAGGAACGTTAAGTTTCCATGGTTAATTGTTCTATTCGTGTCAATGCTAAGCCTCTACAAAATTGTAATTTGTGGTTATTTTTTATTTCGAGAGTTTTTCATAAGCTCTTGTCTCTTACACTTCCTGGTCCTTTACATATTTTTTCATACAATTGTTTGGATAGAACAGATATGTCATGTATGTGTAAGAATATCTATAATAGGTGCCGATTTTATAAAATAAATATTAAAAATAGTACTTTTGTCAGTAAATAAAACGTTTCTATAATAAAATAAGGAAATTAATTAAAATAATAAAAATAAATTATATATTACTTATTTTTGATACTATACATTGTACCTAACATAGGAATATAAAATTGAATATATAGTTCACAGTTTACGTATCTTACAGTACATGATATATATATTAATAAATGGTACCTGGTTATACTAATTTAAAATATATGACAATTTTAAATAGTATCATATATATAACAAGGGCGAGAACATAAAATAATAATATTAAACATAAATAGTTATCTTATAGAATAATAGGGATAATATTATACTTCTAGTTCGTCATCATGCATTTGTCTCTTGCTTAACAGTGATTCCATTGCAGCGCTACGGAAGCCTGTAGTTTTATGGTGTCCCAGTTTTGTTCCCGAGTTGGTTTCCTCTATGGCTTTTCTTAGCTATAACGAAATTATTGTTATTATGGTACCTAACGAATTATAATGTGTCTACGGGGTTTAAAGCGCTGCCAAAACTTACTTCTTTTAAGCCAACGACGCCAACTAAACGGCCGATGGCGGTCACATACGCGTGATTGACGCCAACTAACGAGAACACCGAGTGCACCTTGAGTAAAGAAGTTCTCTCGACTAGTTGAAATGGCGCTGGGTCAATGTGACATGAACCGAAGTCTAATATTTTGTCCATTTCCTTTCGTTCCCATTCACTTTGTTCTTCTGGCGACATGTCTATGACTCGCTCTTTGGGCTGAAGAGGAAATAATAGCAAAGTAAGTAATGAAAACGTTATGGAATTCTACAGAAGTAGCAGTCGTTTCAATAAATACCAGTTGGACTTTTTTGGACACTTGTATGATTTCCGATAAACTTTTATCTTTGTCCGTGATATCTGTCAAGCTCTGCTGATCCGGGTTGGCATCCCGCAGTGTAGCGGACTTATGAAAGATAGCTTCAAACGCTATTCTTATGCTAAAAAATTTGTAATTTTAATCAATCAATAATGCATTACCAACCGAGTACAGCAAATTAAAGCCTTAGTGTCGAATTGACCAATCACAGATCACATCAAATAATTGATATGATCTGCAGTTCTACTATTTTTTTATTTCTTCTTACCGACTCTCGGCTCCGGTTATTGTTGAATATGGTGTGACCGAGGGGGTCATCATCGGAGTCAGGTTATGCAATGTGAACGAGTTGGTCTTTTTTAATATTGACTTCTTCGGATGACTTTTCGAAGAGTTACATTCATTCTGAAAACAACATAATAGACGTTAACAGTCGTAACAGTCGAAAAAAAATGTAAACAAAATGTATAGCGCGTAACGGTACTTTTATGTATATTTAATGTCATGCAATTACATATATTTGTAGATGAAGATGATATAGATCAGACACGATCAATGATTAATCTAATCGTCATAGGCTCAACTAGGGTAAAAAATCTGGGCGGCTACAGTCCTCCTACCAAAACTTAAAATAACCTGCAGATTACCCATCCTCTTATATACCATGTTAATATATTTTACATTTTGAGACAAGTTGGATTTACTGCAATGTGTTTTTTTTTTTGTATGTGACACTATTGTGAGTTAAGTATGCTGTAGGCAGTATGCCATGTATAACATGGAATATTTATGGGGGGGGGGCTAAATCTTGATCCGGGGGGCTAACATCCCCTCATAGTTGCGCCTATGGTAACCGTTACACTTTAGTTGCTGATAGACACGTTTTGAAATTTTGTTATTATCGCGATAGGTATGTCTAATAAATATTATAATGTGGTTACCTTTATTAATGGATTCGTGGACAGTGACTGAGTACTAATCGATTGCTTTCTTTGTACTTGTAGAGAATCTGGTGCTGGTGTGACTTCAAATCTAGATGGCCTTCTTTCTCTGTTTTCTCTTCGTTTTCTTTCGACCTCGTCTAATTTCTCTTGTGCTTCCTTCTGCCATTTAGCAACTATCTGCATCCGTCTCTCTTTGCCTACTTGTCTATCGATCAGTTTTATCAATTCAATCCGAGGCACTGATCCCAACAAAACCATCGAGTCTGAAATAAAAAAACTACATATGTTATCATCCCATGCTCATTTGTATGAGACATTTTAGCTGACCAGGTTTATCGACCAAGGGAAACATTCTTAGTACTTTATTTTCTCTCAAAACTTTTTTTAGGTCTCTGTAACTCATATTGTACCATATGTATTTAACATCTCTGATCATAAAATCTTCTACATACACATTGTAAATACCTAAGAACATACACTAAATTTATAATAAGGTTTCAATTGTTTTACTTTATGATGTTAAATAAATAAAATTATACCCGAGCTAGACGGGAGAAGATCCGGTAAATAAGGGAGATTCTTAATTAATATAATACTGTCGTACAGTGAAGGTTGTAGTAATACTGCTACTGCATTCGATATCAACACGGCGATCTATTAAATAACAATATTAAATATTTTTGATTGAGATTATTTATTATGCGTGAAATCAATTGAATTTTTAATGATAATAAAATATACCATAACTGGCACAATGTGAGTGATTTGTCCTGTCATTTCGAAAGCAATAACAGATACTGATATCGAATGGGTGACAGCTCCGGCAAATGCTGCTGCTCCAACTACAGCATAACCTCCTGAATTTTTTATTTCTTTAGTCGTTATCAAATCGGAAATCATCTAATAATACAATACATTTCTTATGCGTTTAATTATATTCACCTGGTATAATAGGTGTGATGAATTTTCCATGTCTAACACCATACGGGAACCATAAATGCATGAGTTCTCCGATAATTCGACCAAATGCAGCTCCTGTTTTAAAAACTGGTATGAAACTACCGGATGGTATTGGAATGGTTGATGCAATTATGGAAAACACAAACTGAAAATAAATTTTAAGTAACTAGATGAAATTATTATTATTGATACTTTAAACAATGCTTGAATTGTATACAAAGTAATAAATCGTCTATAGACGCATAAATTATGATCTTTTACTGTTATTTTAAAATTAAATATTAAATTAACGCCTTTTATCTAATATAGAAGACATTTAAAAAATAAAAAAACTAAGTTACTCCACAAAGGTCCTTATGAATTAAAACAATGGTGTTAAATACAGTAGAGCCTCGATAATTCGAACACTTAATAATCCAGTGAACGCAGTAATCCGGACAGCATAAGTCCATTTGTTCATAACATTTTGTAATTTGTTCGGAATTCCGAAACTCAATTTATCTATAAAATATTGTTATTGGTAAAAATAATTTCTTCATTTTTGTAATTCAATATGTTAAAGTTATTTATTATTTTTGTCATTTAAAGTGTAATAAATATAAAGGTGGTGGAATAAAAAATAAAAATCTTAGTCATTTGATCTTGATAAAACTTCGGTAATCCGAACGATGTTCGGTCTGAATTTGTCTGGACTATCGAGGCTCTACTGTAGTATTTTTTCTTATAGTAATACGTTATAAACGATGTAAGCCGATAAACATATGAAGACGTTAGTATTTTCCGTCCGCCAATGGTTCATCATTTCTGCCTCTTCAATGGTAAACTCTTTCTTCGTCCATGTAAAATTGCTAAACAGCCCTGTTAACTTAAAATAAAAATAAAAAAACAATTAGTATTTACAAGAAAATGCACCCAATATTGTAGAGTACAATCATAATTTGTTCTTTCTCACTTGGTCATGTACGTTTAGTTCACCAGCAATATATTTACCGGTTCCTAAAGGAAATGTGATTGTCAACGAGAGAAACGTGATGAGACTTGGATACAAAAATCGGCTATAAAATAAGCATTCGATTTTAAAAACCAAATAAATTGAAAAGTCTCATGAAGATCTGAAGTATAGTCGAGTGCTGATACTCACTTACTTCTTTTGTAGGAAAGAATTCATTCTTTTACTCTGTCTCATAAACAATACATACTGCCTGTGCGCCCAAACGTAGCCAGCTCCAATTATGCCACAGACTACCCTACAAGGACATAATGTAATAGTGATAATATGTAACTCAATTATATATATATATAAATAATACTGTAAACAAGGACGCCTGTAATGTTATATTCAGAGGAGGGACGAACTAAGGCGATATATGTTTGTAAATGAAAAATTTTTGTTTACAAGTCCTACATTTAGATTAGAATTTCAAATAATTATAAATGTTTAAAATAAAATTTTTTTAATAAAAAACAAATTACAAAACTAATAACACAGGAAAACTGGTTCCTCGTGGTTCTTGCTATATCTATGCGTCGACTTAGTGAACAACTTTAATATTAAAGAAAGAAATTTCGTTCATTACTCTTTCATTATATCCATATGAGAGCCCATGGCTGCAGAATGCAGTTTAACTTACCCAAGTAAAGCAAAAACCGTCAATTCTTGAGGATCGAACGGATATTCCATCGTGAAATGAGTCGGGAAAAAAGCCTTTACCGTATCTAAACATATTTATTAGTAATTAGTTTTAATCATACATCGTATATGTACATGTGATTAGTAGAAGGTTAAGTTTTTCGCCGAATAGGTAGTAAGTAGGACCTATATAGCTACCAATAGTCATATAATATACGAACCAGCTTTATTGAACCAGACAGCTAGTAATCTGAATACTGTCGCGCTACAGACGGCTGAAAAAAAACCTCTCCAGTAATTTCTCACTGCAAAATATACGGTGGTTACTTCAATGCTGAAAAGCACGCCACCAATGGGCGCCCCAAAACAACTCGCCACTCCTACCGCACACGCCGCAGCCAACATCTCTGTGTTCCTCGATTCATTCTCATATATTCCTTTGAACGAAGTAATTACTTTAGTCAACAGTGTGGCCGTTATGCTGGCAATATGCACGAACGGACCCTGTGGGTTTAAAAGAATCAAATGCGATTTTTAAAAGCGTACAAATATTATTCTTATTTCTTATAAAACATTCAAATTTACACTGTACTTATGTATACGCATCATAATAATTTGCGCTTACTAATATGTATGTCTACAATGTTTGAAAACTCCTTCGTAGTAAGAATTACATGTTGCTTAACATATTTATAATATATTTATGCAACAACGAAGTATATTCAATTCGATCAATTACTGATTTAATTGTGCTGTCACTCTATAATAATTTTTACTAACAGCCAAAAAAGTGTTAGTGGTTTTTTGTCATTTTTATAACTGTTGCACGTTTTTGTTCGAAGTGTTAAAGTCCCCATTATAAACGCAGGGTTTCCAAACTTTTTAGATCCTTATTAAACTTTTATAAATACTCTATAGCGGCGGTTCCCAAAGTGTGCGCCGCGGCGCCCTGGTGTGCCGCAATGTCTGTATAGGGGCGTCGCGCCGTCATGAAATACTATCTGGTCTAAAATTTTTCTTATGATTATTCATGTTATGACTTGGGGAAGGGTGCCCTGAAAAATCCTAATATCAAAAAGGGCGTCGTGAGTCGAAAAAGTTTGGGAAGCACTGCTCTACAGTATTATAGTACTATTTTTTTATCTACAACCGACTGACCTCTTTGCCTAGAGGTAGACCAGAACCTAAAGTGGCCGTGACGCCGATTACTTTCGCGATCAATGTTCTTAATGTTAGAAATTCTTTTAACGCGACACCTCTTAATATGGTTTTCATCTCTGGTATACCAGAACCTATAAATCAAAAAAATTACCACTGTGGGATTTTACTTGCAAATAACTTGCATATTAAAACAAACCAATTGATTGAGGCGCGACTAAGTGTACGAATCCAGCTGCAAATGTTATCAAACTGACGGGTAACAGTACCCAAGAAATATACTGTAAATACTGGTTGAACGCCATATCTTTGAATAACCATATTCTTCCTGGATACGAAGTATAAAATTATAAACAAATATGTTATAATTGTAGCTATTGCTAAATTAACAGCTAATAGAATAACGAATCATTATAAATTAATTAAAGTTTTTGAAAGTTAAAAAAACATTTCAATGTTATATAATATTAATTTTTTTTTTTACAATTTTCAATCAACTCTAATTACCTAATGAATAATGAAATGTTGTTTAGTATTAACACACTTGTACAGTCTCTTATAGCTGTATCTTAATAATGTATCTTTTTATGTATTCAATTTTTGCATAAAACTGTCAAAAACTGGGCTAAATGAATGAGAGTCCGTATTTTTATAACGGCACAATAGAAAAAAATGTAAAGCTAAACTCAATAATAGCATAGCAATAAAATATTGAAATTTTAACTCTCGTTATCTTTATTTATTACGAGAAAGAAAAAAAAACGAAGGTTATTAATCATACTAATAACCAAGACATGGAATCGATTTAAGTCAATCGAACTTATATCATAATGGTCAGTTGATTGTATGACAAAATACCTGTATTAATATCGTTCTATAAACTGACCTTCGTTAGTGAAGTCTATACCATAGTCCATGAAGAAACTAAGCACGGCCATAACGAGACCTAGTAGAGTGAGGAATACCCAATCTTCGCTGAGCTTAGCGAATGAATGACGCCATACTACTTCTAAAGTTGAACTTATTTTCCCGCCGTACTTGCTAAACTCTTCGTTTGTATTGCCGTGAATAGCGGGCTCGGGTATGTTTCTTGTTGCTTTGACATAGTCACCCAATTCTTTCGTGTAACGTCCATACATCTGTGCCATAATAAAACGATATTACTGAACCATCAAACACGCATCATAATATTACTGAGGACATTGAATAACACTAGCTATATATTTTATTCATTATCATTAATCGCTGAACTTATTATTTATTAATGTAAGTTATCAAAGTTCAATGGGTCGTGTGACTATAAAGTTACTGGACAGAGGGGAAATTATATGAAAAAGTTAGAAGTTAATTTTGTATTTTAAGAGACGCTGACTGCTAAATGGTATTATAAATTCTAATAACAAGTAAGTAAGGAGGTGGATAGCGAATAATTATGAACTATGTACTCTTTATCGATATTTTATTACGTTGACTAGATTATTATGTTCCTACAAAAGTGTTTTTTTTTGTATTGAACCTATAATCTATTTATCTATATGTAAATTGTTATGCATTTTTAATCCGTTTAAAAGTAAAAAATAACATTAAATAATATAAAAATGAAGAAATAACATCTATGCACAACAATAAATTTAATATAAATCGATTTGTGTTAATTTGTTTATATAAATGGGGAAAATATAAAAAAAAAATTACTTTTTATGGTAAAACATATTATAACATTAATTTAATGAGTACTTCGATGATATAACGCACAAATGTCAAATGTTTTTTTAATTTTACAGAACGATTTTAAAGTTTATACTATTAGAATCCGTACTTAAAACAAATTAAGTCCCCTTTAGTGGAGTAAGTATGTGCTCTTTATAAAAAAATGTGTACTTTATGAATATAGTAATAATGGTAAGAAAATCAGGGTTGGTAACAGAGGCAGTCCGGGTATAAAGGGATCCGTGGGGTTAATCAACTCGACCTATTATTATCACACTTCAACTAGTAAATATTTTGGAAGTAGCCGAATTGGTTCCGGATGGAAAAAAGGTATTTTATTAGGTATAGCTGAATTGGTTCTCGTTTGTGTACAGGTAAAATAGTGACAATTTTAATTTGTAACACAATTTACCTACACTATTAAAAATTAAAATCCAGTGGGCCAGTGCATAGAGAGAAAAAACAAAATTTTAAAAGCTATATACATGACATATAGACACAATTATTATATCGATAAGATAAAGTATAGAAATATAATACACTATAGATTACTAGAGAATAGCAAATTATCGATATTAAGATAAAAATTGAAACTTTAAACAGCATTCAGATACTAAATTATATTAAATTTCGAAGTAATAATCAAAGGAAACTTACTGGCAAACAGGAAAGAAGTAACTAACATTTGGAAAATTGTATGACTGACTACATTAATAAATGATTACAAGAATTAAATATTTTAAGAAAGTTAGCTTCAAATTTACAAAACAATTGTTTTAAATTGTATTTATTATATTTTATTATTTTTATTTAAAGCGATGACAAGTTGACTTCCAAATCAACAATTTAAAATTGTAGATATTTTATAATTTTTTTTTAACACACATTAATGCACATTTTTAACCAAGCCTACTTTTAAGTTGACAGACTTAAAGCCTGTAATATTGAGAAGGAAAGTGTGCGTAATTAAACAGACCCCAATTCGGTTATATCTAATAATATACCTTTTTCAGACGGGAACCAATTCGGTACCAACCAATATTTTTAGTAATAGTGCTTAATTTATCTTTTTTATACTTTTTGTATTCTACAAAAAATACAAAAATTTAAATTAAATATTAGATTCATTTTTATCAATATGATACTATCGTTGGTCCGGTCCGGGAGACGATTTACCCTTTGCCTCCGTGGCCAGACCACCCTTGATTGGTAATATACAAATATAAAACGTTTTATATGTTACACATATTGTATACCTACGTATAAAACAAATTTAACATAATTGTTTTGTTTTTAAAATTTACTCTTAAAAAATTTTAAATACTTTCTATTTTAAATACTAAGTAAGGTTTTCAATTATTATTATTTTTTCTTCTTCTTCTTCTTTCCAGTTTTTACAGTGCATTTAGGACCTTCGCTGCCTCAACCACTCCTCTCAACCTATCTCTGTCATTGTTGTTTTCAATTCTTGTTTCTTCTAAGATTTCCGTGAGATCTGTTTTCACCCTGTCCGTCCATCTTTGTCTCGGTCGCCTCCTGGGCCTTTTTCCGTTCAATCTTCCAGTAAACATATTTTTTACGAAAATAATTTTAAACGAAAACCATACGAATTCAATATAATAACTTACTGTCAATTAATACTAAATACAAATTACTATTTATTCTTATAGATAACTAACGAGCTCATGTAACTCTGTTAAGGATGCTTTTAAGTATATATTTTTATTTTACGTTATTGAACATTTTTTTCATTTAAAACTAAAATGTAACGTTATTGCATTTCTTAGTGCTCATAACATAAACGAGTACAGTAAATCCTCGTATAACGTCGCCTCATTTAGTGTTGTTTCGTTATTGCGTCGTAGAAGTTAAAGCCCTTATGTTTCGTTTAACACTGGAACGGTGTCAGTATAACATCATTTGTAATGCATTTGTTCATCATATTTTTGTTATATTTATATACATATATTGCCATTATTATATTTATTATTATATTATTAATTATATTCAGTGATCGGTGTAAAAAGTTATAATATACATAAAATATGAAAATATATAATATTCTTAAAACTAAAATAAAATAGTCGAACCCGCAATAGCTTGAGTTTGAAAATAGTTTTTTTGATAATACAATTATGAGCTATTTCTTCAGATTTTAAATTAAAATACTTTTAATAGGATCTGAAATGTAATTCAAATTATTGCAACTTGATTATACAATGTATGAGTAGGTTAATCAATTTAATTAATTATAAGTATTCTATACATAATATTACAGTATCATTATATTATTATATACTCAATAGAATAATTTAAGAATATTAATACCTAGATACAACTTTTAAGTTTTATTGTTATATTATGAATTATTTAATTTATATTTTAATAATTGTATAGTTATTTAAATTGTTCTACTTTTTGTGGAGTCCAAATTTAAAATACTAATAAAAATAGTATTAATTAAATTAAAAATGTATAAATAAAAAGTTAAAAATAATAAATAAATAAATGAAAATAAAAATAAACTTTACAATTTACTCTTAAGTTACTTAAATTATTAACACGGATACAAAATGGAATTTAAGCCAAAACTTACCAGTAATTAAAAATATTTAATAGAATTTCTGTCTAATTAAAATACACAACATTTTTAATTATTGATGAATACTGATTCCTTTAAATACATTTTTACGTATACAACCATATGTTTAAAGATAGTTTTAAAAAAAATGTATCTGTTATACGCAAAAATAATATAATTGTCTTCAAACCTTACAGTATAAGGTGTAAAGTAACATGTTACATGACTTGTTATTTTTACTGTCATAACAGATTGGATATAAGATTGTCTTTAATTTCATTTGTTTATTCTTATTAGCAAAAGTTATAAAAACCAATTATTTATCATATGACTATTTTTGGACTTTAAGTATAGTCAGTTAACAGCCCTTACTTTTATTCAGTGACTTGCCAATTTGCCATGTGTTGGTTTTCAGGACTACCAAGTACTAAGTAATACAATTATTTTGACTTAGTAATTTATACATATATTATTACTCTTATTTAAAAATATATAAGTGTGAAGCCAAGTGATACCAAAATTGCAAGCAATTTAAATAAGTGGTTAATTCAAAAATAATTAAAGTTACATATTATAAAGACAAACAGAAAAAAGAAGGTTGGTTTGGACAGGACATGCTTGGAAAAAGCATGATTCATTAATAAGAAAAGTAATAGAGGAAAACCCAGTAGGGAAGAGACCTCTTGAAAGACCGCGTTTAAGATAGGAGGATTGCGTTAAGAGAGACACTAAAACAGTCTTGAAACAGAGAAGGAGAGTCATTGACAGGAAATAGCAAAGGATAGAGATAGATGGCAGTATGTTTATTTAGAGGTATGATCTTGAATGGCCGAAACCAAGGAAGAAGAAGAAGAAGTAGAATAAGAATTAAAAAGACAAACATTTATGAAAATTCATACAAATCATAACAAGTTTAAGAGTTTTTGATTTTCACAATGATAAACTAAGCCTATGGAGAACCATGGTAGATTCAGTGGAAAGTAATGGAGATAATAGCTTTTTCTGTCAACAATACCTCATATTAATTTAGAATCACTTGTTTTTAGGCGCAAATCTTTGGATATTCAATTTATGTCCGAATTTATAAAAGTCATTATATCCTGTCCTAACTTAATGTGTTATCTAAATTATAATGTTCCTCCTTATAATCTATGCAACTATCCTAGGTTCTCTATTCCATTTCATTATAATTTCTATTGTTTTAATAACCTCTTAGATAGCATTACCAGAGAATGTAATGAAACGAAAAATATGGATTTATTTGTTACATGAGATTCACATTTTGTAAGCTAAGTGTCTTTATTACGTTATCGAAATCTGTATCTTTTTTATATAATATATCTTTTTAATCCATCATTAATATTACTACATATAATTTATGTAATAATGTTTTATGTTATGTTCCATTTAACTATTTTTTATAGTAAAGTTTTTTACTTTACTTGAGTCTTATAGGGTTTATAATATATAAATAAATTACATAATTAGGTAGTAAATTAATACGAACTAATAATATATAATAATCAAATGTGGTGCTTATTATGAAACAGAAGTATCTAATCTTACAGAATAATATACTTTCATAATACATAGTTTTACAATTTTTAAGTTTATTTATTTAAACTCAAAGATATTTTTATTATTTGTTTGTATACCTTATTATACAATTGATTAAAATTGATTTAAGTGTGTTTTATAAATACTGAGTACTATTTATTTATTTTCAGCAGGAATTAATACGTGATCAATATATTTAGTTAGTTAATTTTAAATTTTTTTTAAATGTTTTTTTTTATTATTTATATTATTATTAATTGATTAGGTTAGTAAGGTTAGATTATAATGTAGTTATAAAAATAGGATGTTTTTATTCTCATAAATTAAATTAATTATTATTGAAAAAATGTTATGAGTTTGAAAACAATAAATAAATAACATTTATAATAATTAGGTAGGTAAGTACGTATAATACCTTCATGTTAGCATTTTTCTAATTCAAGTGCTCTGACTTTTGAAATAATTATTTTAAGAAGTTACATAATTATGAAGATTTAATTATTACAAATATTGTAAAATAATAATTTTTTATTTTATTATTTTAAGTTTATACTGTTGATATATAATATATACATTTTTTAACTAATGTTATTATATAATTTATTGTAAGTAATATTATGTTAGTAATTGTTCGCGCGTTAAGGACCTTATTGCCACAAGTTCTATAACTACTAATCAGAAATATCACGGAGGAATCAAAAGTTATAGTATTTTAACTATGGTAAAAATTTCATACTTCTACAAAATATCATATAAACCAGATGATGATTTATTTATTCAACAATAAAAAGAAGTATGTAAAAATATTCATTTACACTTTTTGCTGGAAAATAAAATAACATATTCACTATTAAAAAAGAAAAAAAAAACTACGCTGACACGAACAGTTATAATTTAGTTGCAGTCAAAAATTGTTATAAAATCAATTATTTTGTACATAAAAATCATGGTTTATATGAGATTAAGTAGAGTTAACTTACTGTACTTTCAACAAAGTCCACTGGTGGTGGACTAGGATAAAACGAAGCCAATATTTTTGTTTCTCGTTCCAGATCATCATCTTCGCCTAAAGCAGATTTCCGTCTCTTCATAGAGGGTGATGATATTTTTGCCGTTTTTCCTACAGTCATATTTTTTAATTTTATTATTATAATAAATATTTAAGGAACCAGAATTTTTTTTTTTTTAATAATGAGTCTACATACGGATGACTAGTGTTCGCGACTATTTGGCAAGTATAAATGGTGCATAAAAAAACGAGTACAAATTGAATAATCACCTTAAATTGGACTACACTGAGTCAATGATACAACCTACGCTCGTTGTGTTACAGGATAAGCCGCATAAAAAAAAAGTCCAGCATTAAAAGATATTAAATGTCACAAACGTAAAACGTCTTGATAAATGCGAGTTGGTTACACTATATTACGCTATAATGAATACTATTTCTTAAAATATTGTCGCCGTGTTTTATCTCATATTTTATAATATCTAACAGTCAATAAAAATCGATTTTAAGCACAATTAAAATTATAGTTTAGTAATGTTTATTTGAATATCAGTTTAAACCATTAGTCAACAAATGTATTAATAATCACATAGCAGAATAGCAAACTAATTTAATTAATTTAATTGTTATTGTTATACTATCTTATTGTACAGTAATTATTAAAACTATAATACCTATTCTGATTCAATATTTTAAAATATACACTTGTTGTTTATATATGTTTTATATATGGTATTGTTGCTTGTTGCATTTAAATCGGATTGATTTATTTGTTATACTTTAAACCTAGATAATAAGAATTAATTTACTAGCCCATGGAAAAATCATAATTTAATATGATTTAGTTATAACTAGCAATATTTTGCTATTCTATTAATTCATAATATAATAATTTATCAATTTGTCATAGTTCTAATGACTGATAAATAGCAACAATAAATGTACATATGTAGAATTGTAGGAACCATTTTAAATATTAAGAGTCAGTCCAGCTCACTTGACAGTTGAGTACAGTAGTATTAGTATAATAGCAGCAATTATCGATATAAAGGACGGTCATGGCTCTTGTAATCTGGTCTAAGTGAATAAATATATTGTTGCTTATAACTATAATAAAGTAATAAAATGGAAGTGAATCTTCTAGTAACATTTAAGTCTCGATAATTGAATGATTGAATGTTGTAATTGTATTTTATGTATCATTATTTTTTTAAGAAGAAAATTAAATAGGGTTTTTATCAAACATAATATATACACTAATAAATCGTTATACATACTAGTTTAATGTCATTCTCTTACAATTCTAGTGAATTATATTGTACCAAGATTTATTTTTTAGGAATATTGATTAACGTTTTTGATTATATTACCTTTTTAAAAGTACTCCATTGGTTTACGTTTTTTTTTAAGTTTTCCTTTTTGTTCTGAATAAATGATTGATTTTAAATATATTTTCTTGTTTGTCATATTACATTGTTTTTATATCATTGAAGTTATATATACTTATGCCTTCAGTGGCGTAGTTAGGTATGAAAGGGCTCCGGTACAGTAAAAATAATTGAGTTTCTCTTTAATATTATCTTTAATTGAAAATTCAAAATATAGACGTCATATTGTTCTTTCAAATGTGAATACTTACTATGAATCGATAAACGAAAATAATTAACAAATAATTAATAATTATGCAAAGTAAAAAGGAAATCCAATTTAATAAAATAAAAATATATTGCATATTGCGTGAATAATTATTCTACTTAAATACTCTATTGTTATTAGAATTGATTTTGAATAAATAATTGCCACGTATTATTTAATTTTAATATTTAATGATTACCGTTCTTAATATTCTATAATTAATGTCTTAAATATTCTATATTTACTGTTATTATTTTTCGTCTTGTTCATTATAACATTATGTACACTATTGTCCCTGTTGGTCGTTAATAAATAAATTATAAAATGACCAAACTACCACCTATAATTTAGGAATTAAATATATCAACATTTTAAATTATTTGGAGGAAGTATAGTTTCAAAGTTGTCCAAGGATTCCAAGGATCTTTGTGTTCTGGAGCATCGCCCCGTTTTGCACAATCGTAGATAAGCCACTGTATATTTATATAGGTATCAAGAGGCGCAAACTATTTGGAATTATAAAGGAGAAAAACAAAGTTATTTAAAATCCACCTATGAAAAATAAATTAATCGCTGCTGCCGCATAATAAAAATGATGTAATAAAAATAGTATATAATAAAATGTATTTATGTATGTTTATTGTTACGTTTGAAAATTAACCATCAAATGTCGATCAATTGGTCACCCACCTACCAAATTAAGAGGGGAAATTAAATATCAGTAAGGTTTTATCAGAGTATGATTTATCAGATTACTATTTATTAGTTATTACAAAATACTGAATTAACTAAATATACAATATACTAACTTATTTTTAGTAAAGATGCAACTCATTAGTTTCTTTTTTTTTTTTTATTAAAAGAAATTTAAAATCTGTACAGTACATAACAATAAATATATATTATATAAGAACATAATTGACATGATTTATAAAAAGGCTTTCTGAAATATTAAGTGTTCACTAATAAGCCACATATAATACAAGAGTTAGAAGAAAACAATAGACGGAAAATTACAGTCATCGATGTGCATATTCTATAGAAAGTTATGGACAGTTAAAAAAAAGGGATAACCAATTGTTATAAAATTAAAGCGGCTATATTAAGGAAAATAAAATTTAAAGTTAAATATTTCTTAGGAATTCATGAAAAAATACTGTTTAAAAAAAAAAGCTCCATTGCTGAAAAATTTTGAGAATCGTTGGGTTCGACATAAATAATACAATATTTATTGATTACACAAATATTAAGTTTCGTACTGCTCTAGATTTTCAAATTAATATAAAATGTTTGATTAGGATATTAGCATTACATAGAAGTCTGTGGATACAATGTAATATCTGATATCATAACCTACTGTTAATAATGTTTGTTTTATTTTTAAGAAAATGTTATTTCTAAAATTCATTTTTTAAGAGCTAATTTAAAAATCCAGGACGCAATTCATGTATACCTTTTATACGGGACGTAACTCATTTTTTCCCGTTATACTAACATATTTTTCTTTTTTTAGTTGGTTTTTTTTTTTTTTATTGCCCGGGGTGCTAAATTTCTGAATATATGTTGTATAATAACTATATATTTATTGGGTAATTTTTTTAATTATTTTTAATTTTTATTTTGCTTGTATCAAAAACATTAAAGTAATCCAATTTTATATTGTATAGGATTTTTAAAATTTAAAATTGTAATGGAAATTATATACAACTATAAGTATAATATATAAAAATTAATGATTCTATCAAACAGACAGCATTAATACAATCATTATTTATATCAACTTCAGATGTGATTCCTGGAAAAAATTAGTCTAAGTTTACATTTATGGACTTATAGCTAATAAAAAATGTGTACATTCAATAATATATTAATTGTTGTGGATAGATCTAGATATTTTAAAAAACAATGATCCAAGTATTGAAGTTTTAACTATATAGGCAGTTACGTACGCAGAATTTTACAATGGGAGGGGGGGATTTGAAAATAAATAATTACTCAGTTATGACAGGTACATTGGCTTAAAAAATAAAATAGTTGCTTTTTTATTTTTTATTTAAATTAAGCATAAAATACATTTTTTATTAGTCCAATCTAATAATTGTAGTCGCTTAGGTGATGTTTTTGAAAATTGTCCGTGGTTTTAATACATGTGAAAATACACGCTTTGAGATACTATATTAAATCGTTGGTAAATTTAAAAACAAAAATAATACTACGGGCAATGGTGAGGACTTCAAACCGTTAGCTCCCCCTGCGTACGCCCCTGTATATAGGTAATAATTCAGATCTGTAAACTATTGATCAGTTTACTTATATGATATAATGACATGATGTCATAAAGATGTGGTCAATTTCAAACTGTATATTTTATGGAAGTGTAAATATGGGTAAAGTGTAGAAAATAACAATGACGCCTCAGAGGTATTTTTCAGGTGTAGCTTAATAAGATATTATTATACTCAATTCAAAATTTAAAGATTTTTTTTGTTTTATTATTTATTATATATAGACATAATAAAATTAATAGCACAGAAACAATGT
Source organism: Sipha flava (assembly GCF_003268045.1). NCBI lineage: Eukaryota > Metazoa > Arthropoda > Insecta > Hemiptera > Aphididae > Sipha > Sipha flava. The sequence goes on along the minus strand of NW_020272866.1, from coordinate 467,034 downwards.
GAATCATGAACAACACAATATTATAACTATAATTATTAACAATATTTCTCAAGTTTGTTATTTTATTTTTCATGTTATAGTACCCACCTACTCCTTATTTTCTTGGTGAAACAGTTGTTATTGGAATATATATCATAATAATTACTCCATATACATGAATGTATATTATCTAATAAAAAAAAAACATATACCTATTTATTTATTTAAATTTTAAACGGAAATTAAGATCCAAGTACAATATATATAATAGTACAATATTGACAATGATATTTTAATAAAAATGTTATACCAATAAACCCGTGTACACAGTGATTATTTGGTATTTTTAGCATCTATTTTGATAATTGAGTGTATAAAAAAATATTGATAAGGATATTCTGAAAACGCTACTTAATTACTTTATTTATATTAATTGTTAAATTTATTGGGATATAAAATATTAAATATGAAAAACGTTAAAATATAAATTATATAATTAACATTTATGTTCATTTATTTAACCTATTATGTAGGTATATTTAAATAAAATAAAATTATCTTCAATTTATTTATCATAAAAAATGTTTAGAGTTTATTATCTAAAAAACATATTCTTATATAGTTATTAAATATTAAAAGTACTTATTAGTGAAGTGGTCTTCAACCTTTTCGACTCGCGACACACTTTTCTTACCATACATTTTTCGTGACCCGTGTAAATTTCGTTAACCATGAAAATCAAAAAAAAAAAGTTAAAATTGCTTAATGTACCGATGCCATTGTAGAATTGCTTTTATATCTGAATAAATTAAAATTTATATTTTTCTATGTATCTAGGATTACCTAGATAACCTAGATAGATAGAATGATTTAATTTTTATTATAAGTAATGATACAAAAAAATGCATATAATGATACTGAAAAAAATTATATATAATAACACACAAAACAAATTAGTATGTTATTTATTACTGATTATTTTCACACAAAATACATCTGTTTCGGCTCAATTTCACGCAATGCAGTTTATAGATTACATGTAGATTAGTTTTATGGATTGAATCGGGCTATCGCTCTATCATTACTTCATTTGACTGTTCATTTTTTTTTTTTTATATCAAATGAAGGCTTCAACAGCAAAGGTTATTAGCCATTAGATGTTACATATTACATACATTATGTGTTACCTTTAAAGTTAAGATTTACTAATAATTGTGATACTTAAGAATGTGATAATTTTCAGAGTTGGCTTTTCGCCAAGTACTTTTACTATGTTGGATGGCATGCTTAGGTCGGTACGTATTGAAGTATATTGTGTACACTTCTACACTATGTGTTCGACAGTTAATGATTTGTGATTTGTGTCGCATATTGGTTGAGGATTTTTTCTAATTAAGTATAAATGTATGAGAAAAAGTGTTCATTCTTATCTTCTACACATATAAAATAGTACGGTTTCGGATTTATTCGTCAATTTTTTTTATCCGATATCGTTTGAAATACATAATAATATTATGATTATAATATATTAATATAATATTATACATTATAATATATATATATATATATATATATATATATGAATTTGAAGTTACTAAATTTTAAGCAGAAGACTTATCGTGACCCAATCTTTTAGCTTACGCGACCCAAAATTGGGTCATGTCCCACAAGTTGAAGACCACTGTATTAGTGGACTATGAGGTTCATAAGTAGAGGTCGAATTTTTATGATTTTATACATTTGTTTTTAGTCTATACAGTTAAATAAGAGTCAGATATCTTTACGATTCATGAAACACAGAATTCTCTGAATAAATGTATTTTGCATAAAGAGCTTATTTTAGGGGTTAGGGAATATTCAATACGTTAAAGACTATTTGAGAATATTTTATAAACATTTTTTTCGAAGAAAATAATTTATATTACCTATTATTTGTCTGTAAGACCATGCACGTATTACGTACTTCGGATTTTTGATAATATTGTTCAAAAAATACAATATTCACGATATGAGTTATTTACATATTCTTCTAGGTTGTTATAAAAATTAATCACTAGATATCAGGGGTAATTCACGTACGGTTAAAATTTGCATGAAAACCGTAAAAAAAGTTATTGTTAATCAAATTAATAATAACATTTAGTAATTGATAAATTTAAACCAAATAATTAAAATAATTTTTTTTTTTTACAGAATATTGAAAGAATATTTGTATTTTTAAAGACATAAAACATCATATTTTAAGGGAATTCAACATTGATATAAATATCAACCCTAACGCGGTATAAAACTGTAGAAGTTAGGAAGGTCGGATTTTGACTCTAAAAAAAGTTTTGAAATTGTCAATTTGTCTTCTAGAGATCGATCGAGGCGATTTTTTTTAAATTCATTACTGGCCTAGTAATTAAATATTACAAATCTGTAATTTTAAACGTTGATAATAAATAGATTTTTAATCATTTAAAAAAACTGTTCGATCATTCCCCAGTAGACAGACCGGCAAATTTAAATCTTTTTACAGATTTTAAATTCGATTATTCAAAATCCCACAGTTGTATACTGCTTATGAGCCTTTTGAGACCGGAAACAATAATTAATTTATGAAAAACACCGTTTTAATGACGTTGCGGATTGAAACTACTGTACGTGCGTCACATTTCGCGCTACTCCCCACCACTCTCACACTACTTCACAACTAAGACTAGTGTGGCGCCTGCGGTATCGATAAGATAATATTTTTAGAATCATAATAATAATAATACCAATATTATCTTCTACGGCTGTATGGAAACCGGCTATGGCTATAATACCTATTGTAATTGTATAGTACAAATACTATAACTAATAATATAATAATATAACTAGTATTTCTGTCATTACTCATCGAGGTATGAACTTGAAATTTCATTCCTCAACTGCATGGTGAAATTTTATTTTCGAATTATAATTTATAATGGATAATTTAAAAAATTGGAGGAAAGGTAAAAAAACAAAGGTGCTTTTATCTAGACGTAAAAAGCACCCGGGAAATATATCTGCGTTGATAAAAACTACAGACAAAGTAAGAAAGACAAAATTAAAGGATATTATTTCAGTTTAAATTAATTTTTGAATTCATATATAATTTATAGAATAACGATTCTTTTTCTGTCGATACTACTGCGATTAGTGAAAATGAAAAGTAAGTATATTTTTATTTTACAATTACGTATTTTTTTTTTTTTTTTTAATTTTAAATATTGATTTTGTTGGTATTTTTGGTTAGCGGAAATCATTATCTAGGTCGAATTGCGTGAATAACCAAATTAGTTCGTTTAGATTTCAAAGAATTGATCAAAAATGCACTACAAATTCAGTGAAAATTTACTTTATTTCACAATACACATGTTATTATATTATATAAAATAATAATAAATAATAGATAATAGATATATATTTTGTGGTACAAAATAAAAATTAATTATAGGTACCTATTCGTATTACATATTATTGAGTTTCGAATGGAAATAATAGTCCAAAAAACAATTTTAAAAATTTTTCTATTTCTGATTCTCTAACTTTTACGCACGCAATTCAAACCTGTGCCGAAAAATACTCGAACCAACTCCGCTCTGTTACAAATAAATTGTGCACGCAATTCGTTTGCAGTTATTATAATACATGGGTGGATAGGCCATTTTTGGCCTACCGGGAAATTTTAAAAAGGGGCCCCCACAAAAAAAAAAGTCGCTCTCAAGTACATTATTATATGAATTTTATTAAGTACCGCGTCAAAACAAAGCATAACACATAACCCAACAATGTATAACAAAACAGATTTTAAAAATCATTTATTTAGTTTTTAATTTTAAAATAATAACATTCTACCAAATACTGGGCTCCTAGCTCCTAATTTATTAATGATGTGTTCAGAATCAATTTTTTTGAAAATATTTTTCTCTACATTTATTAACAACATACTCTCTTATACATTCTGACCTATTGTATTTCTTAAATAATTTTTTACAAAATTTAATTTAGAAAATGTACGAGTAAAATGCGGCGGCTGCGTGCCAATAAGAAATCTTTTGTAAATAGTAATAGATATATATATGATTATAATTTTTTTATTTTAAAATTCAAATTTCTAACGTAAGTAATTGCATAATAAAGGGCCCCATTACAAAAATATGAAGGAGGGCCCACCGGGAAATGCCCGGTTTCCCGGTAAGCCTATCCGCCCATGTTATAATATATAACATTATACTTTTTTATTTAAAAATTGTGTTAATCGAGATAACCCGGAAGTCTATACCAAGTAATGTAGAAAATATTTCAGTTGTCGATATAACCCGAAAGTACCATTTTGTTGTAATTTAAAAATATTATTTGTGGCCCGTGGGTACTTGAAACTTTTAAAGTATATTATTATATTGTATACATACGATAATTGGAAATATTTTGAATACATTTATTATATTTGTGGTGAATAATTTCTTATTATATTAATAATAATATACATATTTTTTTTTTTTTTTTTGATATGGAAGTATTCCCTTTCAACCACATATGCACGGAAAAGTTACTTGTTTGGATTCTAAAGAAGATGAAATATTAGCTTTACCACTTGACGATATATCTCAACCTTCAGATTTAAATATTTCAACCTCTCCTTTAAAAGAAAATTTAAATACAGATGCAGATATACTCGGAAGAAGAATTGTGAATATTTCGCATTTATTTAATGCAATTAAATTGATTGATAGTCATAAACCTTTTGACTGCAGTTTTAAAGATATGCGAATTATTAAAGAAATTAAATATGGTTTTAAATCCACTTTTGTTTTTAAATGTGATATGTGTAACACTATTAGAAAATGTAAATATGCAGTATTATAAGTATAAGTATAAGTATACAAACTAGTACAGTCATGCATGTGTAGAATATACGTGTAATGTAAAAGTAATATAAACGACAACACGGTTGCCGATTATAGAATGACGTGACGCTCCAGAAATTATTAGGAACTGTTTGCCGACCGCGATAGTACCAGCGATTTTGTTTTAAGAGTGGGGACTGTCGAACAGTAAACAACGCCATCTCTGGAGCGTTTTTTTCTTTTAAACGTCGATGTTGAATCCCCTTAAGGATTTAAGACAATATTATTTCGACCTCTATTCATAATTAATAAAAAATGCTGAGGAATATACTACACGTATGTTTAAATAAATGCGTTCACGTATAATACGGCGCAAAATACTTAAACTTGAATTAAATCGATTGGCTCCTATTCCAATAATTGGTAAATTGGTTTGCTCACGAGTAAGGTTTAACAGCTTGGCAATCATTTTTGACACAATATTTGTGATCCACACCCCAATACAACCCGAACTTTTATTTTTTCGCCAAGACAGACTAATACTGATACTATGGCAATTTATAGAAAGACATGATTGACGCTTTGGGCTAATCAAAGTGATGATCTAAAATATGAGAACTTTTGGGTTGACGGATCTCAGTCATCGTTATGCATAATTGCTTTATAACAATAACAAAACCTCCCATTCTTGTATGTTATCTTCGAAACTTGGTAATGCTACTGGTGCTAGCTTTGTTCTTTGACCATATACTGGAGTAGGTAGGTACTTGATAAGATATTATGCAATGAAGAATTATGATTTTTTTTAAGTATTAATTTCTTACATTTCTGATCTAATAAAAAAAATAAAGTACTCTTTGAAAGTTTCTCTTCTCTCTGTATTAGAAATTTCATCATTATCATAATCTATTAGTTCAATTTCACATAGAACTAGTATACCCGTTGCGAAAATTCATAGCATATAATTTATTTATATAATAAAATATTGGTGCAATCGAATCAATATATAAACATATTTTAACAAATCAATAAATGAGTAAAATATCAAAAATTGAAAGACATATCGAAATGACAGAGAGTGTGAAAACTAATTGGTAAGAGCCAATGAGAATGCAGTATTTGGAAAAAACTGAAAATAAAGTTGATTGTGCACACATAATTGTCCTCAAACACAACATATTTAAGCAGTTAATAGCTCAAAAGAAAGAGCTTGATCCACTGAGTGTTCTGAGAGTGAAACGATCAAGATCCATTCATTAGAAGAGGAGCTATGAGAATTCGAATTGCTTGAGTGAATGTGTCCCATAAGAAATGTACAGGGAAGAATCGCGTTTGAGTATAACTTGAGTAAGGTGGGAGTTGAGTAAATTTCAATGATAGATGACATATCTGTGTCTAAATACCTTTTAGTAAAAAAAAAAAAAAAATGAAGGATATCGGCCGGATAGAACGGTAAGATGGACTGACTTTAGTTTTCATACATTTTTTAATATATAGAATATCATCGAAATTTATCTTCATATGCGGTTATTCTTTTTGTCTAATCGCAAATAAATTGGTAAAATTTTCGCAGGAGTTGAATTAGTTAATATAATAAATTAAAAATATGAATATGTGTTCAGCCAGAGTTTACTACTACTCGTTTCCAAATTAGACCGCTTAAACCTTTTTCTGGCTATCGTCTAAAGGCATTTTTGATCCGTACGATTAAAATAATACGTTATGATAAGATGAACAAGCCAGTGGCGTATTTAGGGGGGGGGGAGCCTTAGACTCGAACCCATAGTGAAATTTCCGATTCAATTAAAACATTTTTATGAATACGAGTATTGTTAAATTATATAATTATATATTTATATGATACCATGGTCCATACTTACTATTATTGTTGTTGTTCTATGCTAGTATGTTATTTTTGAGGTATAAAATTCACGTTACTGATTGATACCATGGTCCATGACTGCTGTTTAGTGCCACAGTAGTTTTTTGTTTGTAATGAGTGTTATCATTTCGTGCGATGCATAGTGGTGCGTAGTATATTCGCAGCCATCGTCCGCGGCGGTGATAAGCCTCCGTGTGCAACCGACCGGGATGTAATCGCATTGTTATCGTCACGCGTAAATGTTAATTTAGATAATTAATCAATTATTTATTAGTGGAAGTTGAAACTCTTAAAAAAAAACTCAAGTACACCAAGATTTGATGAATTTTTAATCAACGAATTGAACGAACGTAATATGAAGGCTTTGAATTTGTTATTTTATAATAAAAACCATCTAAACAACCTAATCCATTGATTCAACTCATGAAAAATCAAAATAAATGATTCCAAATCAGCTCATATCACATTCACCCTCCCCTCTGGAATCTGCCCGCCCATTTCGTAACGTAAATATACCCCAAACTAATGAAGTCAAATACCTAGGTCTTGTGCTTGGTAAAAGACTTACCTGGAGCCCGCATCTAAAAACTAAACGCAAACAACTGAACAGCTGCCTACATGTCCTTAGACCACTCTTAAAATCGAAAATGTGTACCCTTAACCGTCTACTAATATACAAAAGCCTACTTCAACCTATATGGCCTTACGGAATTGCTTTATGAGGTTCGGCCAAATCAGCTAACATCAGAACCATCCAAGCATTTCAATCGATATGCCTACGAATATGTCAACGCCCCTTGGTACGTCACCAACGCCAATCTTCACAATGAGCTAAAAATAACTACTATTGAACAAACAGCTGCTACATTCTACAATCGTTTCCACTCCAAAATGGCCAATCATTTAAACCAAGGGTGCCCAATTTATTTTGGAAGCGGGCTATAATTGCAATTACATTTAGCTGGTGGGCCATGTTATGAACAAGATTTTCTTACACTTATAATTCATCTAAAATTCTATTTTCAATAGATACTTAATTAGATAGAACAAATAGGTATTTAAATTAAACAACATTTTAAATTTCACATGTTTTAATTTTTAATAATATTTAAAAAAAAACATCAGTGAGACCTATGAAGAGACTTATTAGCTAATAATTTTTCAATATCTGGTGATAAATCTGATGTTGATAACAACATCAAATCTGAAATATGAGGCGCAGTTAACGAACTACGATATTTATTTTTGACATAGGTTAGAGTAGAAAAAGCTTTTTCGCAAATATATGTTGATCCAAATCTGCTTGAAATCTGCAAGGCAAGATCACACGTTGCAGGAAAGTCTTCTTTTGGTACTAATTTCCAAAATTTTAATACATTTTCTGAAGACTGCAGTTGTGGTTGTGATGATACAATTTCGGTAAATATCTGCTTCAAGGAAACGTGGTTTTGAATTTCTGTGATTTCCAACTGGATATTGCATGAATATTTTTGTATTTCACTAAAAGTGATTGAAAATCGGTTCATGAAAAACAAAATATTATTTTTGTCCTTCTCAAAATCCTGAAATCTGTTCTCAAAAGACTGCAACAATAATTGAATTTGTGTTTGATATTTCGAGATGTCAGGTGAAGTATTTTCTAGTTTTCCTCTTATATCTACAAGCGTAGGAAAATGATCGATATTATTTCTAGTCAAATTTGTCAAAAAAAGGGAGAGTTTTGCTTTAAATCCATAAACCAAATTGAACATTATTGGTAACGAACAGTCCTTCCCTTGCAGCTTCCAGTTAAGTATGTTGAGGTGCTGTGTAATATCTATTAAAAACGCAAGATCGCATAACCATGATTCACTTTCAAGTAAATCTCGCTCATCAGGCATTGCCTGCTTTTCTACTAAAAATTGCAAGACCTCTCTCCGCAAAAGAAAAAAATGTTTCAGCATTTCACCCTTAGATAACCAGCGGACAGCACAATACAAATGTAACTCACCGAATTCATTGATTTCTTCTTCAAATAAAACCCTGAATTGTCTTCGATGAAGAGCTTTGGCTCGGATATAATTAATACAGCGTACTACAGGATCAATAACATCATTAAACTTCATATCTTTGGCACATAAAGCTTCCTGATGGATGATACAATGATATGAAAATAATTCCCGGCCTAAGAACTGTTTTAACAAGGCCATACAACCATTTATTTTTCCCGTCATAGCGGGTGCTCCATCAGTACAAACAGAATTAATTTTTTCCCATGCTATACCTTTTCTGTCGACACATTCCTTGATTTTCATAAATATGTCTCTTCCGGTACTTGTAGTTTCCAACTGGCTGAGCTCTAATAAATCTTGAAATACATTAAAATTTTCATCAACACACCTCACGAAGATGGCTAGCTGTGACATACTCGTCAAATCACAAGTTTCATCCAACGCCAATGAAAAATACTTACATTTCGTTACGGTTTGTGTTATTTGGTTGCTAATATCGTTTGACATCTCCTCTACTCGTCTTGTTACAGTATTTCTCGAAAGTAAAATACCGTCTGCTTTAGTTTTTATATTTTTATCATTACAGTTATTAGAAAAAATTGATAAAGCCTCTTTAATAATTTCCCCATCAGAAAAAGGCTTTTTATTTTTGGCTAAAAGTAAAGATATCTCATATGATGTTTTTACCATAGATTCGAGTTCATCAAATTTTTTTACAAACAGATTCTGCTGACCAAATATTTCTTTTTTTTTCTTCTTTATAAACTCAGCTCTTAGAGAACTTCCTTCCGGGTAGTTTTTATTAATACTTGAATGATTTTGTTTAAAATGCCGTTCTAAATTATATTTTTTGGCGACGGCAATCGTAGTGGAGCAAATAAGACATATGGGCTTCAATGCTTTGCTTTCAGTAAAGCAATATTGCATCTCCCATTCTTCGTGAAATGTCCGAGAACGTTCTTTCAATTTCGACGTAATTGGTTTGCTGAGAGCCATTCTGGCTTAAAATTAACAAGTAAAAACACAGAATAAACGCAATTATTACAAAATAATTTAATATTTATTAAGTTGTACGTATTATTTTTACGACCGTAGCAAAAGGCGGGTGCGGAGCGACTGATTTTGGTCGCTGTTTGTACAATATTTCGAATAACAATTTATTATCTTAATTCGCCGATATACGACGACTACGTCGACGGACAATCAAGATAATCTATAAACATAAAAATAATACCGATTAACATCGCGACAAATGCGGGTTCGGGTAAAACGCATCCGGTCATCACAGGAAAACCCGATAACATTGCTGTGTGGAATGGTCCTAGTGCTAATTTGATACACACACGTATATAAAATAAAATATACAACAAAATTTAAACTTAAAAGAAATATTAATAATAATTTAAAATGTCATAGACTATAGAGTATAGATGTTGGCGGGCAAATCCAAAAGCGTTGACGGGCCACTTCGTGGCCCGCGGGCCTGGGTTTGGGCACCCTTGGTTTAGAATGATAATTATAGAAATAATTTTTAAGTCTTTGTACATATATAAAGAAAAAAATTTAAATTTTTTATGTAGATATGTCACATAAAAAATACGGGGAGAGGCTAAGTTAAAATGAGAGTTCAATTTTTTATATTTTTTTTAGAGGCGACAAAATTTAATTTCGCTTAGTGCACTATTTTTGCTTGGGCCGGCCCTGATAATAATCACCTTTATAACATACCTTAGTAATTTTATAGTTTATGACTTCTTCGTAGTCCGGGCATTATAAGGAGTGCAACTCAATATTAAATAATTTAACGGTATATTTCTACTTTACGGAACACCCAAAATTTCGGATTTTTTTTTTATGTCAACTTCTGTATTTTTTAACACTGAAAACGATAATGTAAACGAAAATTGGTGCAAACGATTATTTTGGAAGTAACAGCCTATTGAAGTTTGATAATTTTGATTAAATAATCTATTTTTTTCCATTATTCACTTCAGTGATGTCGTGGTGCAATTGGTAACGCAGGACCACCTTTAAAGTGAGATATATGAGTTCTCAATACCGTAGTAGGGAAAATATATTTTGCATTTTTTTCCATTTTTTTTTGTAATCGTTATAATAATTATTTTATAATGTTATAATGAGGTTATATCAGTACCTATAGTCCGTTTCACAGCACTAGATATTCAATGCACAAGAAAAAATACAAAAAAAGTACAATTTGAATGACGAGTCAGAGTTTTACTCGCGTAGCGAGGTTTTAGGTTCACATGCAGAGCATAATTCCATTTATAACAGTATCAAGGTTTGTACAAAAACTAGGTTAGGTTCAGACTATAATTCCTCTTGGGGCGAAGCCCCAACCCCCTCGAAAAGTGCCACACAGTGGCACTCGAGATTGTGAGTGGAGTCGGTAGGCGTAACGAGTGAAATTCTAAAATTTTAAAATTAAAGTTCCGATTTTTCGAAAAAAAAATGCAAACAATTTTCATTACCATAAGAGATCAAAACAGATACAAAATTATCGTTAAAAAAAAAAAAAGTAAAAAATTTTATTTTTTATTTTACCTGTGCTGGGATCGCACTCGGCTACGTGGATAAATAAACGATGGTAGCAAACCATTGCGCGACACTTTTAAACATTTCTGTGGTTGAAAAATGAGTATTTAAGAGTTTTAGTGTAAAGTTATAAAATATAATTAGCTATAACTTTAAAACTAAGTTCTTGCGCTAAATTCTAATTTCGCCATCATTTTTTTCACCCAAAATATGACTATGTCCCTAATAAAAATTGCCAAATTTTTGGGTGTCCCGTAAACTAGAAATATTCCATTTTAACAGTTAACAGATAAATAATTATATAAGAACAATCCAACTAAAAAACACATAAATAAAGCTGCAAAAAAAAACCGAATATAGATCCCTTCACAGAAATATACGGAAATTTGGAAGAATACCATGATATTCAGCATATAAATTTGATTTATATGATTTTGACTAAACGTTTAACTTAAATTTAACAGTTTAAAGTTAACAATTAACCTAATTTTTTTTTAACTCCGTTAAGTTAAAAATTATATGAATATTATCAATTAACTTATTAACTTAAGTTATTATTATTTTTAATATCTTTATAAATACCCAGTAATGTGGTTTAAAATAATAAAAATCATAAATATTATTAAGCACAAGTACCAAAAGTACACAAAATACCGAAATAAATACAATTTTTTTATTTATTAATACAGATAGATAGATATAAAACATTTTTTTTTTTTTAATTATAAAATACATTTAATATGGTATTTAAGAATGTACTTAATTTTAAACTCTGAATACTTTTTCAGGGAACTAGAGGTTGCCGCACACTGAATCAGAACAGAACGGAAACGTCACGTCGGATCGGAACACGACCGGTGTCACAGGCGATTATTACCCCCTATATTATTACCGGGGAGGGGGGTAATAATCGCCTGAGGTAATAATCGCCTACAGTAACAGGCGATTATTACCCCCCTTAAGGTTGAGCCCCCGGGGGGATGACGAAGGTGTCATATACTAATAACCTCCCCGTGACCTACTTTTTATGCTTATGTTTATATTTACTCGTTTGTTTTTGAAAAACAGATACCTATTGTAGTATTATTAGTTTTAGTTTTCTTGTCATGATAATATTATTATAAATAATATATATATAGGCATATTGAATAGAGGTGAAAGTAATTAACTGTTAATAAGAAACACATGGAGTGATTCGGTAATCAGTAAAAATCGACTGGTAAAAAAATGACACAGCAATAAACGACAAGTTGAAAAACGTTAATTTTGGCTAAAAGTTATTAAAATAATTGCTGTTAAATATTTTATTAAAATATTTTTAACACTTTCAACGCCGCCCGTGATATTGGCAGTTATACCGCAGCTCACGTTATTTATACTGTGATGCGTTTAAGCGTCATTGACATTAGAAGCATTACTCTATTAATTCAGAAAATTGAATAACATTTTATGCATAAAATACTTGGACAGTATACACACATGTTATATATTATATATCCAAACATATAATAAAATATACAGGCATTCGTTATAGTTTCGTAGATAACGCTAAATGAAATAAATTAAATGAAACTAGTGGCAAAGTAATTATATTACATGATATAGTATGTTTCAAATGTTATAATAGTTGTTATAATTTGTAAATTAAGTAGAAAAATGTATAATATATCTAATATACATTCTGTATACGTTCATGTACATTGTTTTGGGAAGGCCCTCAAAAACAACGATTATCCGTATCTAAAAATAACGAAAACTCAAACCAATTATAGATTTAAATTTAGAGTTTATTGTCTAAAGCCTGTGTACATTTCAGAGTTTATTAAAAAAATACAATAAAAATATATGTCAAATTACAGAATAAACTTAAAAAATTATGAGGAAAATATTTAATTAGGGAAAGAGGTTTACCAATTTTTTTAATAGTAATAGCATATATTATTCTATATCTATGATTTATTTTTATTATTATTTACTTATTTAACTTAACATTTGACTTAAAATATTTGGAATTTTAAAGTAAAATACATTTGACGATCTTTTTTTACATTAAGATGTTTTTCCTAGATTCACCGATTCGAACACTCGTGTCCGCGTTATTAAATTTGTCGCACCTTTAAGGGGGGTAATAATCGCCTGTTGCTGTAGGCGATTATTACCTCAGGCGATTAATACCCCCCAGTAAAAAATTGTGGGGGCAAGTAATAATTGCCAGTTGCTGTAGGCGATTATTACCTCAGGCGATTAATACCCCCTCCCCCCCCCCGGTAAAAAATTGTGAGGGGGGTAATAATCGCCTGTTACTGTAGGCGATTATTACCTCAGGCGATTATTACCCCCCCCCGGTAAAAATGTTGGGGGGGTAATAATCGCCTGTTACACCGGATTGTTTGTCGACAATATTTTTACGGATTCCGAAGCATTGCGATCGCAAACGCATGCGCACTGACTCTGCGTCAGTGCGAAATATACGTGCTAACTTTTGGTCATCATCGTTTAGTACTTTGTAGTTGTGTACACAACTGAAAGCAGGGCTTGGAACCGAAACCTTACCGGCAGTGGCGACTCGTGGATTTTTAATGAAGTAGAGCACATCCAAAAAAAATACAACCAATATCATATACATGTAATATATAATGTATATTTGTAATATATATATGAATATATGATAATAATTATTTACAAATTTTAGTTATTTACCAATTACCTTTAATTTTGTTTATATTTTTACACGTATGTACATAATAAATTTTCAAGTAAAAATACTATGACAAAGTACAACAAACTATATAATTATCTTTATAAATTTATTAGATTTCAGGTACATGTTTATATGTTAAATAAATTCTTCTATCCCGGTGTGCAATAGTGTGTTTTCCACTACTATGTGATATTCTGTTTAGATCAGAAATGTGACCTCCCCGTTTTATATCTATTAGCCATCTCATGAGCATCACTAAAAAATTATCGCAAAAAAGACTTCAATACGTAGGCACATTTAGATTGAACATGTAATGTAAATTATTAATCTGACTACACATTTCAATTTCTGTGTGATCGCATTAAGTTCGGGATAATCTAGTTATATTAAGGACTTCCATGCGTAGTTCAATTTGTAATGAGAAATTTCCATGTTAAGCAAAAAATAAAAAACCAAAATATATGTATATAACGTTTTCTTGCGGTCTATTATTTATTATTTATTAACGAAACATAATTTGAAATACCAAACTTTTTTCTATCGGACCCCTTAGGGATAATAAAAATGATCGCGGACCCCTAAGTACAAATAAAAATTAAAAAAACTATAATATATAATAATACTTTGTAAATTTTAAATTTACTTTCGCGGACTCCCTCCGGTATACGTGCGGAGCCCTGAGGGTCCCCGGACTACAGTTTGGGAAACGCTTTTATAGACTATAGTAATAACTATAATGATATAAACGGAATCGTCGTGCCCCTAGCGATTATCAGACCGTTGATTTTTGTTGAATTTAGTGATGGGAATAATCGAATGAAATAATTATTCGAATAAAATCATTCGAATGAAACATTCGTATGATACAAATACTTGAATGATTTTCTTATCTCACTTTTCTTATATTAAATTGATATCAAGGCTCTCTAGCGTAAACTATATATTTGTAGTATTCATTTTATATTATGATTTTTATATTTTATAATTAAATATTTGTTCCATTTTACATTTTTAATTCTCTACCTAGATACATGAAATAGATAATTTCTGAGCTATTCATTATTCCTGATGATATATTCGAAAAATTATAAAAAAGTAGTTAATACTACTGAATGTAGTAATACTATATATATAGTCAGTGTTCGAATTGAGGGGACGCAAAGGGACGGAGTACCCCAACTAATTTCCAGAAATTTTTGCGTCCCCCTACTATTATTACGCTATAATTATAACGCTCAGCCGGTTTTGGGGACGTTCTTTTTTTTAGAGTAAATAGAGTCCCCCTTCTTTAATTTTGCCAAGTCGAGCACTGTATATAGTAATACTGAACGTTAATACTACTGAATGTACTGAATGTTACCCAATTGTATTACATTATTGGTATACACAATACACTATATCAATGACTAGTTATAAAACCAATAACTATAAAGTAGTCACTAGTCAGTAGTACAGGTAGTGGGATCAAAAAACTGGTGGAATATTTTATCATTAAAGTGAAAAATCCATTCGATTATTTTGATGTCGACTATTAATCATTCGATTATTCCCATCCCTAGTTGAATTGGTAAATCTATATATATATATATATATATAAATAATCTACAAAATAAGATTATATTTAACATTTTCATTATTCCTATATAAAGTAAATCGAAAAACGGGCATTTATTGGTGTGTTGTGTACGTTGCGCCTGCAATATATATATTATTGTAATAATAATAAATTATAAGAATTATCACGAAGGGTTTTACCCACAACATCATATCAAGTTGTATCATACTAATTGGCATCTTTTCGAATATATTGATATTGTTATATATATAATTACGTTGTTATTGAATATTGTATATTTTCGTCATCCCGATGGTCGCTGTCGAACTGTATACTTATGATTTATTATTTTTTTTTGTGGTCGTTTGTTCGCTATTTTATTACATTTCATTTTACGTTTTATGTTTGAAAGTAGTAAAGTATCTATTATTAAATATGAATATAATAAATTATATATCTAAATAATTTATTGAAAATTATTTCTATAATACCAAATAGTTTATATATTATAATATACCATGAAAATTAAAATGTATTGCTAATACAAGTATATTTACCACCAGTTTCGATATAAAAAACCATCACCGATTTATTTATAAAAGCATCATTGTATAATGTTACATATACCGTTGTCCCAAAAAGCAGGGACCACTTTACCACTCATTAATATGTAAATATTTTTCAATTCTGTTTGCGGGACATTAAACTAGACTAGAGGATCGTAAGTTTCTATGACTTAAAATGTTTTTAACTCATGTATCTTGCGCATGTACAATAAAACTTACATTTTTTTAAATGGCAACCCGTAATTTAAATATCATATTCGGTATCATATCAATATCATATTTTTTCATCAATTTTTTTCAAGCCATTTTGATGTATAAACTAGTGTCCTAAACCCAAAATTGACTAAACTAGAGCTAAGTAGAATTTAAGAAATTAAAAAATTTAATTTAATTAATTTTTTTTCTAACTGTGCGTACTTTTTTTCTTCTAAACACCACGAAACAATCAAAATTATTACTATTAAACTAATGAACTATTTACTAATTATGAATTATTATTTTATTATTACACATTATAAAATTGCATATGGTCTTAGGCCCGATGCACACGTGCGTTTTTCGCCGCTGCGGTGCCGCTAATACGGCGAACTTTATATGTGATCAAATCGTGCAGTGCACATGTCTTGCGGCGCCGCTGCGTTCGGTGTCTGCCGTAGATAACGTCGCCGCAACGGCACCGCGCACGCAAATCCAGTTCAGTAGTACATTGTTGTATATCGACTCTGCACACGTCTGATTTTTCCACGCAAGATGTCCGAAATCGACGATGTTGACATTGAGTTGTTGATCGGTGAAATCAAAAGTCATAAAGAAATTTGAAACATCGCTGATGAAAATTATCACGATAGGACCAAAAAAAGAAATGCTTGGATAAGCATCTGTCAGAATTTTTTTCTAGTAGTGGTATAGAGAGTCTCATACACGTGTCTTGAGAGATTAGCTTTGGAGATACTTTTGTTGCTAGTTCGTCAAACGAGCGAACACTCATTCGAAAATAAGTAAAAAACTTTTCTGGATTTTCTCTTATATCACTGAATGTAGTATAAAATTCACCTCTTAATAATCTTGAATCTGAAATGGGTGCACTCAGTAACGTCTATCATACGTACGTACATATTTTTTGTGCACCAAGTAAGCTAAAAATGCCTTTTTTTTGTAATAAACCTCCATAGTTGGTAACTAAAAACTAACTAAAGTGATGTTCCATGTTGAAGGCCGTCTCGGACGGCTGGATGACGTGTGGTTACCGCAACAAAAACGCAATGGTGTGTATTCAACAACTGCGGCGCCGCAGCGGCGAAAAACGCACGTGTGCATCGGGCCTAAATTGGCTAAAACAAAAAAAGAAGAAGTGTATTTTTGTTTCCATCAGAATTATAATTAAGGGTCTATTAAAATAATTATGAGCATTGGTGTTTCTAGTTTTGTTATCTACCTATACCTATTAAAATGTCATTAGCTATTTTTATATTAGGTACTATGGAATTCATTATCTGAGTCATGTGTCATTGCAGTATTAGTAGTTCGACGTTTTTTGTTCGCTATTGTCAATACCTTTAGGTATTATAAGTTATAGTTTGAATTTTGTTAGAATAAAATATTAATCATGAATAATAGTGAAAGAGTTCAGTTACTATTGGTCTACGGAAAATGTAACAGAAACGAACGAGAAGCAACAAGAATGTACGCTCAGCAATATCCAGATCGGTATCACCCCAATCGTACTTATGTTCAAAAACTTGAAAAATCATTGTTTGAAACTGGTTCATTTAGTAGAACAAATGCTGTTCAGCAACAACCACGGGTAAATCAACATTTTAATGAAGTCATTGAAAATCAAGTTTTAGCGTATGTACATCTTAATCCACGTTCATCTGTTAGACACGTCGTCTGCTGGTATACATTTTCGAGAGTTTGTGTTTGTTTTTTGTATACCAGGTTTTATATGCTCTAACAATTGGTAAAATTTTTCGTAACTCATCCAGAAATATTGAAAAAAAATTTATTGTCCTGTTTTAAATGCAGGAATAGTATATAGGACTCTTTATTTTTCCTTTACCATATGTATGCTAGAACCTACTGTCTTTTTGTTGTATATTTTTCCTTTTCATCAGCTTCTGACAAAAGAGCTAGTGTCAATATCATGTCTTCTTCGTCACTACTTGTATCATTCATTATATTATATTATATATTATATTTTAAAAACACTCAAAAATATTAAAAATAAATAATGTAACAATAAGCTTTAGTTCGACCTTGAGCGATGAGATCAAAATGATCAAGTATATATGTCCGCGGAATTCCGACTGGTTCCGACAATGTGTCCGGACAAAATTCGTTTCCGTTCCGATCCAATGTGCGGTATCCTTAAAAGTCTACTACTATAAGATAATGGACCCAACTTTATACTTCAGTAAAATATTTATTGAAAATTAGTCATTTTATTAGACATTGAACCTCTTCGCTTATTAAATAACTGACCTTCAGCATTGAATAAACATTCAACATGAGCTGAAGAAGGAATTTATTATTAATATCTTATTATTTATTTGTTATTAGTAGGACTCGGAAGTTGTTGCATTTGCATGTTTTTTTTGCACGATTGGATTTATTGCTAAGTGAGCTAGAAATTCGTTCCAAGACACTACGAAAACCATATCAAAAATTTATAGTGCATATTTTTGCATATTTAGTGATTTTTAGATTTTATAGCATATTTCTACCCTCAGGGGGGCACTAAGTCTTTAGTGCTACGGGCTTTGCGAACCCGGGGCCCCGAGCTACGGGCTGACTTTGATTAGTTGGCCCAAACTGGTCCTCCAGGTTTGTGGGTTAAGCGATGGACCAACAATCCATCCTTGTAAAAAAACCATATGTTGTGAATCTTCTAACAAAGCCTCGGAATGTGGATAATAATGGGATTATATGTGGAACTCGGAACGGAAAACTTTTGGAGACTCGTTTTGGAACATGGAATATCAGAACTCTCTTTAAAGCAGGAGCTTTAAAGAATATTGTGGAAGAAATTGAAAAATATAAAGTGCCAATAGTCGCAATACAAGAAATTCGTTGGCTAGGAAATAGTAATGTTCAGTCTAGTAATTCAACTATCTTTTTTAGTAGCAAAGAGACAGGCAAACATGAACAAGGAGTAGGTTTCGTAGTTAGAAACTCCATAATATCAAGCATTAAACGTTTCATGCCCGTGAATGAACGTCTATGCTACCTGCAAATGGCTGGATGGAATTTTGATATATGTATAATTAACGGTTATGCCCCGACAGAGGATCAAGAAGAGGAAGTGAAAAATATTTTCTATGATGATCTAGAGAGATTATTTGACTCTCTATCAAACAACTGCATCAAGATAATTGCTGGTGACCTGAACGCGCAGGTCGGTAAAGAACAATTTCTCAGACCAACAATAGGGCAAGAGAGCTGGCACCCAGTATCTAATGATAATGGGTTGAGATTAGTTGGCTTTGCAGAATCGAAAAACCTTATTATAAGCAGCACCTATTTCCCTAGAAAGAACATTCATAAGCACACGTGGACTGCCCCAGACGGTAAGATGAAAAGTCAAATCGACCATATAATTATTGACAAGCGACACCGAACAAGCATAAAAAACGTCAGAAGCTATAGGGGAGCGGATGGGGACACAGACCACTTCTTAGTGATAGCAAACCTATCGTTAAAACTGTCAACGATCTGGAGAAAAAAGCAACAACCTAATACAGCATATAAACTTGATAGAAGTAAATTAAGAGATCAAGAGGAAATCATGGAATACCAAAACAGAATAAAGGAAGGTTTGAACAGCTTTAACATAATACAAGGAGAATTGAGTAATGTTATAGAGTGGACCCAAATAAAGGAATCACTAAATAAAGCAGCAGAAACTCTCCGAGTTACCAAGGGAAAAAGTAAGAATCACTGGTTTGATAATGAGTGTCGAGACGCGATAAAAAATCGAAAAGCAGCAAGAGTTAAAATGATACAAAATCCTTCGACTTCAAATTTGCAGGAATATGCAGAATTTCGCGCAAGGTCAAATAGAATAATTAGGCAAAAGAAAAGAGCATCAGAAAAAAATGCCCTAAATGACATTGAATCATATAAAAAGGACCCGAAAATGTTCTTCGAAAAATGTAAATCAATAAAAGAAGGCTTTAAATCTCGTACCTACCTTATGACTAATCACGATAGCAACCTCATATCAGACCCTAAACTGATCATAGACAAGTTTCAAACATATTTTGAGAATCTATTAAATAATAATTCAGACGATGAAACAAACAATACAGATGGATCTGGAGAACCGGCTGAGGATCTAATATATGTTACAGCGGAACCGGAAGTGCCGGAACCTAGTTTGGAGAAGATTAAATCAATAGTGGAGTCACTGAAGAACAACAAAGCTCCAGGAGAGGACAACATAAATCCGGAGTTACTCAAACTTGCTGGCCGAGACCTCCTGGAAAACTTACACAAAACTATCTCAACTGTATGGGAGCAAGAAAAACTAGAAAAGGGTTGGAACACCGCTATTATTTGCCCGATTTACAAAAAAGGAGACCTCAAGAAAGTGGAAAATTACCGTGGCATATCCCTTTTGGACACTGCTTACAAGGTCTTGTCAATAGCCATTTTACATAGACTCGAAAAATATTCAACAGAAATAATCGGTGAATACCAGTGTGGTTTCATGAAAGGAAAGTCCACTACTGACCATATATTCACCCTTAGACAGGTTATGGAAAAATATTATGAGTATGACAAAGATCTACACATGATTTTCATCGATTTTCAGCAAGCTTATGACAGCATTATTAGAGACCGGCTATGGTCAGCACTTATACATTTCGGAATACCAAAGAAGTTGGTTAAGCTAATAAAGTGCTGCAATTCTGACACGCTTTGCAAAGTGCGCTTTCTTGGAGAAACATCAAAGGAGTTTGAGGTCAGATGTGGTTTGAAACAAGGGGACGCGCTATCTCCCGCTCTCTTCAATCTAGCACTTGAAAAAGTTGTAAGAGATATGCAGGGAGACCGAGAAATGGAAGTACTGGGGCGCTCATCTCTCTTAGCATATGCAGATGACATTGTGTTATTTGGAGAATCAAAAACGGAATTAGAAGGGACCGTACGAAAGCTCATACTGACAAGTAAAAATATGGGCCTTAAAATAAATGAAAATAAAACTAAGTAAATGCTAATGAGTAGACGACCTACTCCGTTACAAAATGTGAGCATTGATCATTTTTCTTTTGAGCAAGTCGAAAATTTCAAGTACTTAGGCGCTAATATAAATCATAAAAATAATATGCATAACGAGATTAATTCCAGGATAAGTGCAGCAAACCGTGGATACCATGCAATGAGAAAAATGTTCACATCGAAACTGCTATCTAGAGACACAAAGAAAAAACTATACATTGCCTACTTACGCCCCATTGTCATGTACGGATGTGAGACATGGTCCACAACGCAGGGTGACGAGAATAAACTATTGACTTTCGAAAGGAAAATACTTAGAAAAATATATGGGCCCATATTAAACCCCAGTACTGGTGTATACGAGCGAAGAAAAAACGCTGACTTAAACAGTCTGTTTAAAACAACCAATTTAAAAGATTTTCTAAGGTCGAAAAGGTTAGAGTGGGCTGGCCATGTTTGGCGTGCAGAGGGTAAATTGATAAGACAGGTACTCATCAACAAACCAAATAAAAAACGACCTGTAGGAAGGCCAAGACAACGGTGGTTGGACCGAGTAAAGGACGACCTGAAGAGATTAAGCAATGGAGCAAGTATTGAGGATGCAGAAGATCGAGAACTTTGGAGAACTTTGGTAGAAGCTGCGAAGCGCCTAAATGGCGCGTAAAGCAAAAAAAAAAAAAAAATAGCATATTTCTTAACTTTACAATTTCTTAGAGCATATTTTATGATTTTTGAAGATTCAGAATGAAAATTCAAAAAAATAAAAAATTAATTCATTCATATTGAGAGAACTTTCTTAATATTCTTGTATTGTATTTTTCAAATTTCCATTTGACATTAAAAACAATGTTTTTCTCCTATTGGTTTATATAATATACATATATTTATAAATTATAATTACTGCTAGCTTCATCTAAAATAAAATATTATAAAAATATCAAATAGGAGCAGCTGCTATCGAAATACAATGATTTTCTATAACTATTTTTCTAGAAAATAATGATTATTGAACATTCTACTAGTGCATTTTATTTTATTCAAGAAACATTTTTAATGCTATTTTATTATTATTATTTTTTTTTTAAAATCAAAATTATTTTTATTACTTTGCTTTTTCTATATTTATAATTTTATAAAATATTTGTGCAAATGAAAATTTTGTGTACAAAAATAAAATATAAGTGCATATTTTTAGAGCATATTTGTACTTTTTTAAGCGCATAAGTGCATGCATATATAGTATTTTTTAAGTGCATTAAGTTCCGAGCCCTAGTTATTAGTATTTATTAATTATTATTATTGTTAAAATTACAATATTCCGCACGCGGCAGTAAGGTATGGTATCTTTATATTTACGATGCACCTATATATTATGATATAATATATACCTATTGGCCAGTGGCGTATAGACAAGTTTTGTGTGGGGGAGGGGATCATTTGCAAACAAATCATTATTTTTATTTTATCATTATTTTTTTTTTTACTCTCAAACTAAGAATATTATTTTATAACATTTAAAAAAGGCCTAGGGGAAGGGTTTAGTTTAGTTAGAAAGGTTTAGTTTATGTGCAAGCTTGTATGTATCATTATCGAATCATCAAATTATGATTATATAATATAATATAAAGAATTACGAAAATATTTACTCCAATAATCATCAAAAGTTTAACACTTACATATTTTTTTATTTTTTTTGTCACTTGTATAAGTCCTTGTGCTGTAGATCATATAATAATTTAAACTGGGTATTTGGTAAGCATAATAATAGGTAACAAGATGTTTCAAACAAAAATATATTTACTAGCAATTAAATTGTATTTTGTGCTAGTAAATCTTTTTGAAGTAAGTAATCAACAGCATACTGAATTGCACAATTGTATAACAAATAAAAGTATATATTTGTTACTTAATACTAATATACCATATACTCAATTTTTACAAGGTTACTTATAGTAATATTATTAAAACAATTTATACCGTATTGTCTAGTAAAATGAATAGAGACTAAGTATATAAATATGAATATAGATAAATACATTCTAACAAATGAGTGATATTTGGTAGGTTACTTTTACAATTTATTTCTGTCCCATACTTTTATACTTACAATTTAAATAATTAATTTGGATTGTAAAAAATAGGTAATATATATTATAAACTAATATTTAAATGTATAAAAGATAATTTTTATGACTATAACGGGTTGATATAATTTTAATTACAAAATCGTAATTAAGTTCAATCTAAATAAATAACTATTGGCTATTATTATATTATAAATTAAACAATAAACATTTTTAATAAATATTTTCAAAAAATAAAAAATCAATAATGTATCTTTTTTGAAATAAATGAAATTTACAACATGCTACATATTAGCTATAATAATTATAAACTAATGACGATTATAATGTGAAAAATTGTCAAAATATTTATGAAGTATTCAGTGCTTGGATTGGAAAAAAAAATGAGGACGGACGCTGGTTTTAGTTAAAAAAAAACCATTCCATAGCTGATAAATTGTAAAGTAACCTGTAGTAGATTTCGTCCCCCGCGCACCATGCACATAAAATATGGCACTATAAATGTAGTATTATTATATAATAATTATTTGCTTATTACTATAACATTATTTTACAACGAAATAATAATATTAATTACAGAAACTAATATTATTCTTTAATTAAATTCCATAATGACTTGTATGCATTTTCTTCAATAATTTTTATCTTTTTAGAACAATTTTCTTCCTCTCCTGTTCGTTTGCCTTTCTTAACCCACAATTCAATCCATTTTGTTGTATTAATATTGTCAATTGGTGGAAAATTAAATAAAAAGTTCTTAAAAGTAGAAAGTAGAAACACCTATAGGACCATACAACAGAAATCACTTCAAAATTATATAGTTATTTAGCCATGATTATTATCTTAATCAGTCATTGTCACCAACGATAATCGTTTTTTGGGAAAAAATAACTATTACTTTTCAGTTTGCTATAGAAAATAGAAATAAACGAAAACAAAATCCAAATACACCGTTCAAAGTAAACATCCCCAGAGGAACTTGTTTTTAGCGTTCCTCACTTAAATGAAGGGGGATGCTGAAATCTATGGAAAAATGAAAGCGGACTCCGTCCGCCGCGTCCCCCCAATTCGAGCACTGGAAGTATTAAAACTTATTTTATAATAATATTGGTTGCGAGTTAATTTAATATTTTAATTACATCTGTGATCTATGCGTCTCTTTCATATTTTAGTATAAAGGACTATGGATTCACTATTTAGTTTGGGATCTTTGGCAAACTGTTAACTTATCAAGTCTGTTTTATAAAATACAATTTAATTATTCTCATAATCGATGAAGTTATAACAAGAGACCGGATTTTTATGTTTTTACATATTTGTACTGAAAGTATGCAACTCCTATTAATCATGGTGAGCATTCAATTTCTATGATTGAAACTAAGATAAAATTGTCAACATTGAAACCTTTGTCAGTTCCACGCAGCATTATTGCTAGCACGCTAGTTGCTACTCATACAATTTACCCTGGAACCGCAACTAAATATTATGGATGTATACGCATGAACAAATTAGACCATTGTGTTATCCTGGTTAACTGTGCCACATGAATGCTTCAAACAGTATGTTTCCAACAGAGTCCATCAGATTCAATCTATCTTACCGAACTATAAATGGCGTCACGTCGATTCGGAATATAATCCTGCAGACTGCGCCTCACGTGGTGTTAAACCATCAGAATTAGTTCATCTTGATCTGTATTGGAATGGTCCACCGCCCGTTTATGACATGCCTTCATTATGGTCACCGATACTTCGATTATCCCGTTGTAAGATTTCCCGGAAACGAGTCAGGTATTTTTCACCTCATGTATAGTAGACATACCTACCGAATGGTTTACTCGAGTCTCGAACACATGTATCGTACCGTGGCTTGGAAGAAGCGCTTCATTAGTAATGCCACGCGTCGTAAATTCAACAATGCCCTCACTTTAAGACATGCGGAGATCGACGCCGCTGAACACAGGATTATTATCTAAGTTCAGAGAATCTCATTATCAGTGTTACGACATGAATTGGAACGTGGAAATCGAATATCAACCAAACATTTAGCTAGCTTATGTCGGTTCATTGATTCCGTTGGTGCTATTCGTGTTGGAGGTCGGTTTCGGCATTCTAATTTACCTTATGAACAGAGGCGTCCGATTTTATAACCGAAGACGTCAAATTTATCTATTCTCATCTTTCGCCATTGGCATAAAGTCACCTGCCATGCTGGGCCCCGCGTTATGTCCTCTCTTATTCTGTGACCGATTCTCGGAATTTAATATGTATATTTTTTCTCTCTCTACTTATTTTACTATAATTATTATCACCCCCTATCCCTTCTCAACGTGTTAATCATATTCTTATGATTATTATTTAGTGTTGTATGAGGAACAGCACATTATCCGTTATCCTTAGTTAGTACTTATAACTATAATGTGAGGAATGGCCTCCAATGGGAGGGGGGGGATGTTCGAGACACACAACTATAATTCTCGGAGTGCTCGGCACCGGTCCAATGTCTTATCGAATCCATATATTTTATGGGGGCCATCGAGAATATTCTTCTCGAGATCAGCGGTGCTGTCGCCAGGTGACTCCCGTTCGTGGCTGAGCCGTCGCGTTCGTGTAATTGTATTTTTTGATTTTTTTTTTTTTTTGTGATTAACCACGAGATTTATCTCAGTGATCCATCATAGTTGGTTGAAGTCTCCACCATTTCCAGTCATCAGTATGCTTGAGTTTCCGTCGCACGTGTTGAGAGTTATCCACGATCGTGTGAGATAGAATCCAACGGGACTCGAGTATACCATGCTGTGCTTCCTTTATTATTGTTACTTAAATTGTAATTTTATTGTCGCATATTTTTGTTCATTATTATAAGCTTAATTATTATTATTGCAATCAGTGTGAGGGCGCCAACTTGCAATTATTTAAATTATTATTATACTGTAATATACAGCTAAAGAAAAAATTTAATTTTAGGCTTTCCATTTTTTATTATAATAAAGTAAGTCATTCCGCGGCTGCATCCGATTTGGGTCTCGAATTCAAAATTACTAAACTAGTTGGGTCCCAAATTGTTTTAGGTACTACACTAGTTGGGTCCCCTCGGATCTTTATTGGTAGGTGCTATACTAATTGGGTCCCGGATTTTTATAGGCACTACACTAGTTCCTGAATATTTTTTAGTAAATACTATATTATACTATCATTTTCCTTCCCATTTTAACAGAATTAGGACTATCTATGATCTATTTAGACTACAGGTATGGTTAAAAATGTTTTTTATAAATTTTTTTTTGTTTTTTTAGTTTCTTCTCCATTAATTTTTATTTATATTATCTAATGATTTTAACATTTTTAATATTTTTACCAACACAATTCTAATAATTTATATTTTAATGGAAAAGAAACTAAAAACAAAAAAAACTATAAAAAAATTTTTTAACCATACCTGTGGTCTAAATAGATCATAGAGTCCTAAGTCTGATAAAATAGGAAGGAAAATGTTAATATAATATAGTACTTACCAAAAAATATTCAGGAACTAGTGTAGTACCTATAAAAATCCGGGACCCAACTAGTACACTACCTGCGATTAGCCCTAAGTACTCGGGACCCAACTCGGATGCTTCGCATCCCGCGATAACCTGACCGAACTGAACACGAAGTATGTGTTTCGTCGGATCCCTAACGGCTCCGTCAAAAAAGGGGGCGTAAATAGCGGTGGAAAACATAAGCGCCAAAATGAGATATGAAAAAAAAGTCGTATCGTACAAAAGCGCCAAAATCCTAGATATCTGTAAATTAAATAACAGATATTAAATTTAGAACTATATCATTCAAAAACTCCAAACGCTTAATCTTACGGGTAATTGACAAATATATTATATGATTACGATAGATTGTCACATAGACAGTGTGTGAGCAAGTTTTGTGTTATAACATATTGTTAGTACCTATTTCGTTAAATCGTTATAATATTATACTTTATGTTGATGTGCGTGTATATTATAACTTATAATCGAATTTTTTTTATAAAATAGCAACGGATTTATTAACTTTATATTGATTTGCATGTATATTATTATTTATATCGACATTTTTTTTTAATTTTTAAATAACTACCTACTTATATAAAATATTAATTTTGGTGCAAATGTTATGTCACTTCAGGCCCGTAGCCACGTGGGGGGCGTTGCCTCCCTAGACCTGATTGTTGCCCCCCCCCAACAAAAGTTAATAATGTCATATTTGGTAGTTAGCATAACTGTACACAGTAGGTTTTTACTATCTACAACCGTGGTAGTTAGATATAATATAATTTGTTCCTTGATAATAATTTCATCGGCAGCAGAAGCACTGTTTAATAGAAGAAATTATTTTTAACAATATGGTATAGCATTTGCATTGGAAAATACGATGGCATCTGATTGATGTCTGACGACAACGCCGAACAATAACTATAACATATCGAACAGATTACATTCACCATTTCATTAGATTCTAAAATCCTAAATTTGGATGTATTATTAATGGAATTCAACAAGCAAAAAGATAGAAAATTACAACTGTTTTAGTTAAAAAAAAACTAGTAAATTCCAAATATAATATATTATAAAAATATTCAAAATGTAATTATGTTCACTTTATTCTAATTCTTATTATTTTAATTTAAAGTACCTATAATAAAAATTACAGTAGTATTAATAAATTAAAAATAGCATTAATATTGATTTTTTTATAATGGCCCTCTACAATTTTGTTTGCCCCACCTGAAGATTTGGCCTAGCTACGGACCTGTGTCACTTTTGCACCTTTGGCGCTTATGTCCAACAGATTTTCGCGCAAATGATAGGTCATTTTTGTACTTTTGGCGCATATGTCATACAGCTGTAAATCGACTCCGCCGAATAGGTCTTTTTACCTGTAAGAAACCTATCGATTGCACTGAATATTTTTATATATCGATTCCGCCGAAAATATATTTACATCAATATATACACATTACATTATATATATACTAGCTGACCCGACAAACGTTGTTTTGTCATATAAATTATTTCTAGAGAATATTTTGCTAGAAAAAAATAACCAATTTAATATAGGTGTATAAGGATGTGGTATATAAGTGAAAGGGGTATGGAGTGCTGTGAACAGTGACGAAATATAAAAATGAAAAAACATCAAACATTTATTTTTTTAATGATTTATTAAAATTGATCCATTAAAATTATATATATCGCTAATTATGACAATATTAATAAAAAATAATATCATTCCCTTAATGCAACAGAGTGTACAATATTTGTTGTTATCCCATCTTTCTCCAACACAAATAAACTGGATGGTTCGAGAGCATACCACGTATAATTGTCCGTGTCAAAAACATGATGTGCTCAAATCTAAGCCACAGATAGACATCGTTTGGCTTAGAGACTTATTGATAGTCATTGCAAATGCCAATCTAATTGGAAATTGAAGGCGTTTCAATTGTATTGGTACATCTGTGGGTATAATAGAGATTTGCGGTAATAATATATTTTCACCTCGGAATTTGCCACTTACAATGATGGCTTCATTTTTCATTATTTTTTTAAGGATTAATCACGTGCCGTTACACAACCGTGGAGGGTTCAAATTACGAAGCAAAATAACCGGAGATCCAACCTTCAGTTGTAAATTATGCGGTGGCATGCCTGGTAAATCCAATGAGTTTAAATACTGTTGAATAATTTACTGTTTCAGTAGCATCGCAAACTGTATCAATGGATTTGTATAACACCAAGTCTCCTGGTAACAAATGTTGTATCTTGAGATTCAATTCGTTGACGTCCACATTTTTTGCTGCTAAAATTGCTCTTTCTGCCAGCCACTCATGATTTGTGTTTTTTCTGTGTACATTGGAAAATAACTGGTCAATGAAAGCATCTTACGAATCAATGATTGTGCAGAAATCGGTCGGTAATTGTGGCCATCCTGTTTCATCTGTAGTAACTTTCCCATCACCGATATCTAACAATGTTGTTGAGAATCTTCCGCACGCATTTTTTTTTGATTGAATCACAAATATCGTAATCGTTCGCTCTCTATCTTTACATACATGTCGACCATGAATTGTTATTAATAATTATTTAATATTTTGTCACTAGAGCATAAAAATTTTAAATTAGAATTTGTAGAGTAGAATAAAATATTATTTACTGTGTCAGTATTTAGTTGAAAATCTGCTGGAAACAATATTATGTATTTACAAAATCTGATAATGTTTTGATATTATAATATAATATACTATATGTTATATTCTTATATACATATATAAATCTTCGGTGGAATTGATATATATAATATTCGGCGGAATCGATATCAAAACGGCGGAATTGATAAATTCCTGAAAAAGGTTTTATAAACAGGTAAGTTCCCAAACGGCTCCTTTCGAAAAAAAATGTACAAACCGTTATAATTGTATACTTGTAAACTCTACAATAATTATTCGATATATGAACGTCTGTCTTCCAAAACAGCCTACATACAAACTTCGCGATGTTACGACGCTCTTTATAATGCTGTTGTTATATAGTATATATCGGGGATGGGCAACTCAAAGTTACTAGAGGGCCAATTTTTAGAAAATTAAAATCTAGCGGGCCAGAGCATAAAAAAAATTATCATTCAAAATATGAATTTTAATTAGCATTTATATACACGATTATAATAAATTCAACACACACGACAGCACGATACGAATGATACGAAGAAACTAAATAGTTCGGTACAAATAGCTATGGTTGAAAGCTGTACTTATACATACATATCACATTTAGACATTTTACAAGGTTTAATACTAGATAACACTTATTATATCAATAAGTTAGAGTATAGACGATATACTTTAAAATTATATTTAAAATTATAATTATTTTAAAATATAGCATGGGCCAGATAAAAAAGGCTCGCGGGCCGCCAGTTGCCCACCCCTGGTATATACAGTTCCTGTGTGTCATATTTTTAAATTTTAAATTTATAAAACGAAATACCGAAAATATAAGATAAATTTATAATATCGAAAAAATCGAAACATTGAACTATGGCTAATTGGAAATATTGACAATATAATGTCGATAACAATTTTGCTTATACTAACTTTCCATAAAAAACTCGCTGGTAATATAGAACGCTGGAAATGTACATCGCGTGTTTGTAAGCCTTATTTTTAGTGAAATTGTATTGGCGAAATGTATGATAAACATTTGGAACACAACCACTCACTTTTAGATGAAAATGTTATAAGATTATTATTATTTAAAATGTTAAATGCTTTTTTTGTTTAATTTTTGAGAATAAATGGCTAACTTACATTTGTAATTTTATTTTTCAAACGACACATTATTTTGGGTCTAATAATTAATAAGGAATATTTTGTCAGTGAAAATCTGAATTATAATACAGTTTAAATTAGGAGACTAGCGAATATAATAGAGAAGATTGGTTGAAGCGACAAGAATATATTGCCTTTAGATAATATATATATATATAAAAAAAAAAAAAACAGTTTGAATTATGAATTTATAAATAACAAATGGTGGTATATTTAGTTCATACACATAATGTATTTTATAGATTATTATGCTTTTATGCTATAAAATGCTGGAATCTAAATTATTCATATTATTTATCATAATCAAGTTTAAAAAATTAAACGGTTTTTGATAAAATGACTTAAGAATTAAATGGATCGGAAGCAGTAGTAATTTATCTACTTGCAGTATAATTTAGATAAATTACATTTCCAACATATAAGTCGATTTAAGGCCGTGGTTCTCAACCTGGAATTAATTATCCCCCAAGGAATAACAAAACTCTTTGAGTCATAAAGAATAAATAATTTTTTATTTTATATATAATTTATATCTATTATTATTTTATTAACTTCAAATAATATTTATACAGTGTATTCTCGATTATTCACAATCATGTGCTGAACAAACTAAGTGTATATGATTGATCAAACAAAAAATATAATATCTATTCCATAATACATGTGTATAGGTATATATATTTATATAATATACAAAATATACATCATAACGGTTCCATGAATCAGTTTAATGAGGTTGCATTGACCGATAACCCGATGAAGAGGATTAGGCCGGTCCATGAATATTAAAGTACTCCAATGTTCATGGGCCTGTCATACGCACTTTTTTGTGGGTAGGGGGATTAGCTACTATTTAACCGGATTGATGGGGGTAGTAGTCTCAAAAATGTTGGTAACTACTGATCTAGGAGTATAATAGGGATTTAATATTCGTTTTTAATTTTATTTAAGATTGATTTGCTTCAGCGATTTTATTTTTACCTCGAGTTCAACAATCATTAAATAAATGTACAAGTTTTTCATTTTTTCATTATTTTTATTTTTTGAAAAAATTATGGCTGTTATCAAAATTATTATCTTATTACTGTTTATTAAAATAGATGGATTAAATCAGAAAAAAAATCTAAATTTTAAAGTTGAACGAGTAGATTGTTGGTTAATCAAAACTTTCATTTTATTATTTTAAATTTGAAGATAATATTTACCTAGCTAAATATTATTTTTTGAGTTTTTTTTAACACCAAATAAAAGTATTATTTATTATCCAACAAAGTTTAGTTGTAAGTTTGTCATTTCCAAGTTTCTTCATTGTTATAATTTCAACTACTTCTTGATTTCCACTTTAAATTAGATAAATTGTATGTAAAACGTATTCTTATATTATAATGTACATTATATTCAGCACAATACGGACTGGATTTAGTCAATACTTTATATATATCAATCAATATGTATCAATCAACTGATCGAAAAATACAATATCTTACACTTTATTAAAAGTTGAAATTTGAAATAAATTACAAAAATAAGATATTTTATTGTTTTTTAAAATTAATTTAGTTAAATAATGAATCATTTAAACCAGGGGTCGGCAACCTTTTGAACCACTCGGGCCATTTTTTTTTCAAATGTTTTTCAAGGGCCACATTAAAAAAAAAATTTTACATATGATATATACTAATATAATATAATATATATAATAATTGTATTGCTATTATATTTGATTATTTTACATAGAAATATGAGTGTAAAAAATACGAATGTTACTGAAAAAAATTGCTTTTAAGAAAAAATTTAATTTTTTGACAAATTAAACATAATGGCTTACTTTCTTTTTTGGTGAAAAAGTATAAATCAACCCAAGAATTATTAAAAAAAAACGATGTTCATCACAAATTTTTCTTTTTTTAGTCGCCATAATGTTTGGATTTACTTGTAAAATGAAACCACATATTACAAACGCAAACAGTCACACGTACGGGCGTAATCACGGTGTAATACTAATTGCTACAAACGCAAAGTAACTATGACAATAGATTAAATATATTAGATACATATGTATTAAATACATAGATTAAATATATTTAAAATTTTAATTTTTAAATATATATAAGTATATTTAATTTATCCTATGACTGAGTAATGCAGCCATCATTATCTTCGACTCTGATTAAATAGATATTAATAACAATTTTATTTATAAAGAAAAAAGAATTGAATAGTATTGAAAATTGTATGAAACAATTATTGAACAAAAATAAAACACAGAAATTAACCACCTTTGTGCGGGCCATAAAAAATTGCTTCGCGGGCCACATGTGGGCCGTGGGTTGCCGACCCCTGATTTAAATTGTTACCTAAAATTACGTTTTCCGACAGATAGTCCAAACGATAGTCATCCTATTCAAAAAAACCTGTTTACTTGTTTCGTGCGAATGAAAAACATTTTTTACTGAATCAATTATAAATCTAAATCATTCTAGAATTAACTTAGTAACCTACACGAAATTTTATAAAAATCATTTTTTTTTCTAACTGTAATAAAACATTATTTACTTTTTAATTTTTGTTTGTAACCGGATGGACAAGTAATTAAAATGTTATAAATTTACCATACATTTTAAGAAAGTACTTAACAATTATTATATTGTACTCGTATATTACATAGTAGACATATGCTTTAAAAATGAGTTCCTATATAATCAGTTTACCTTGACACTTTTAAGTGTATGCCATTATATTTATCATCAGATCGTATGATAATATATATGTATGCAAGAATAAAATAAACCTAATTCAATTTAAAAGTACAGTATAAAATATATTTTAAATTCTGAGAAAGTGAAGAATAATTTCACAATATTTTATTTTTTACGAAATATTTTTTTTTATATGTATAAATATTATTTTTATTATTTTATTATTATTTTTATAATTATTGTTATTATTATTTGTTATGTAGCAAGGGTGACCTACAGGTCAATCATGACTCCTTTTCATTTTTCGGAAAAGAAATTTAAATATTTATTTTTTTTTGTAAATTTTTATACTTTTGTTCAACCCACTAATATAGATAAGACTATCAACTTAAACTTTAATAACTATTAAAAGATATTTAATACAATATATAGTAATAAATAACTATGAAAAACGAAATTATACTCCGAGATCG
This sequence comes from Sipha flava, assembly GCF_003268045.1. NCBI lineage: Eukaryota > Metazoa > Arthropoda > Insecta > Hemiptera > Aphididae > Sipha > Sipha flava. Next base: position 433,107 of record NW_020272866.1, on the reverse strand, counting down.
AGTAACTATGTAGGTATATGTACGTAATATAATGAATATTCCGTATTAAAAAACGGTATTTATCGCATTCCTATAAATTGATGAAAAATAAACTAAAATAAAGTTATTATTGCTTATAAATATTTTAAACAAAAGAAATAAAAGAAGTGTAACATGTAAAATGCATGTATACAAAATATATTTTAGCTCAGTGACAAACTTTTTTTTTGGTCGATCGTGACAACCTCGAAAAACTCAGAAGTCGATTACAAGTCTTTAGTGGGCCACTTATATTCTTTAGTACTCATATAATTTTGAATTAAAAGGGAAAGTGGTTTAATAAAATTACCAACTGATTTGCTTAACTTTCCCCAAGATATTTTACTAACTTTTATGTAGAGTGATTGTTAAAAAGTTAAATCCAAAAAAATGTGAATTACAAAAAAGTTGTGAAATACCAATGACTATTGTGCTTTTGAATTGTTTCTTAAGCAGAAATTGATTCATATATAAAATACACCAACTTACATTTTCATTAATCTTACCACTAAATTATTTACTTTGGCTAGATTCTTAAATAAGTTAAAAGTTAAGCACGTGCATTATTAAATATTTTATTTATTGATCATTATTTTCTAAATAGGTAACTATAATTTAATTTACTTTTTAGTATATACCCATTAAAACAATAAATTTGATGTAAAATATGATCATATTTCTTTTATATAAATGACAAAAAGAAAGCTAAACATAGTAAGTTTAATAATTATTTTACTGTTAGTTTTATATTAATAACTAATTTTGAGGTAAAAAGTTTTACAACAATTATAAGTACATACACAAAATATGCTAATTTATGGTTGTATAACATAATTTTAACATATATCAACAATTTGTACATTTTGTTCTATTGTAAAATAATTAGTGACCATTTTTTTGAAGTTTAACATGTATAAGTTATTTATATTAAGATATTTAGATAGGTATATTTTTTGTCGGACTTAAAGATGTTAAAATTCATTTTTACATATAGGTATATAATAAAAGCTTTATAAACTTTACTAAATGTGTATTCAAATTATAATACTTTATGCAATTGAATTAATTATATCTGTATTATTATTAATTTAGTAAAAATGTTAATATTATGTAAGAAAAATTAATAATATATCAATAGTAAACGTTTAATAACTATTATTAAAGTCACTAATTTATAACTATTTAAATTATATAAATATTAAACAAACATGCAAATGTTATTACTATGGACAAAATCAGATCAAATCAAATATGTCATTAAATTTTATAAGTTACTATTCACTGCATTTGTTTTGTTCAAAATACTAAAGCGTAAAGAACAATCAAATTAATTGTACATTTGATTATTCACACTAATTATTTGAAACTATATTTGCATTTAAATAGTAAAAAAAACATATAAATTTATGTAATTAAATAGTAATTATTATAGGTTTATAGTTTTTGCTGTTTGACTTTTGTAGGTAAAACCAATTGTTAATTCTAAATAGCTAAAGTATGTAGTTAGTTATTACTATTCGAATAATAATCTTATACCTACCTTGTATATTTATTTCTATTACATAATTTTTAATTGTTAAGTGTATGGAAAACTAGTGCAAAGATAAATGCATTACAATGTTACATAAGTCTACAACACATTCCATTCTCTGATGCAGAGTTTCATAAGTAGTAATAACTATTTTTAAGTTTTTAAATAAAATATGTACAAACTAACTAATTTTATATTTGAAACACCAATTTTAATTATAAGGATGATTAAAATAAGTTAATAATCTAAACAAATAACACTATCCATAGAAAAAAAGATAATTGTTAATAAACAAATCGTAAACATTTTACTATCGTTTATTATGTGTCTTGTATTAATCCATCATTCATCAGTAAACAGTGATATATAAACTGATTTAATGTTGTACTGCCTATGTTATATGTATACGTAAGAATTATAGTACATGTATCTCTTCAAAAATTAGTCCACTTTTTAAAAATTATATATTGTGTTTTAATTCCTAATTTTAAGGGTATCTAATTTTATCATGATATACCTTAAAATATACATAATATATATAATATTATAAGTTTATTAATATACCAAACAGTTATACACTAATATCTATATATAACAACTTATAGACATCAATAAATATTTACATTATCATATATTACTTTATCACTTATTATTATGTATAATATTATATTAATTTATTTACCAATATCATGAGTAAAAGATGATTTTGGAAATAATCTATCAAAGTTATGATTAATTTGTGTTCTCAGATATTAATTCATTTTTATGGTGTTAAGTACATAAAGTTAATATTTCATTTACTCAGCTCTTTACTTAAATATTATTTTTAGAAAATTTAAATACTCATCTCTAATACTGTATCTAATAATATAAAATAGGTATAGATATGTAAACATGTATTTAATAACTTTTAAATATGACTTATGAGTCATATTTATGAAATAGAAATATAATACACAAAATGTATACCTAGATGGTGTACATTACTTGCAATTATTCTTATTTATAGTTGATCTTACAGTTTTGATATGTTCCATATTAATTAGTTATATTTCTGATTTTTATACATGAATTATTATGTATCTATCTGATTTATATTACGATTTATTGTACCTAAATAATCATAATTTTAAAAGTAACATATTAATTAATGATCTAATTTGCAATAATAAAATTATAATAACTGAAGTATCATTATTTTTTTACTTAATTATATATTTTCTTATTTATTTAATGACTATATTCTAAATTGGATGAAATATGTTAAAATATTTATGTAAAATAAATTGAAAATAATATAAGTAGGTTGTACAGTAAATATAATTTAGGAAAACAACTAGTAGTATTTTTCTTTTAATAAATTAGCAATAAAAACATAAAAATTATATAATTTGTTAGGTTTAAAAATAAATTAAAATATTTAATTAAATTTACTCACCAAAGTATGATGGTATTCGTGTGAATCTGAATGAATCTTTCCATTGTCGCTATCCATTATTTACACAAATAAAAATGTATTCAATGATTACACTCAAAAATGATTATAACCGAATTAGGAATTCAAATTAAATTTTTTAAGTAAAAGCAATTTATTTGTGATAGTTATTATAATTCGAGAGAGTATACATGAATACACAACAGCTCTTCACAACAATGACCAAATGACTGATGGTAAGCCGCTGAATACTTGTACTTATAGCCTGTAGGCATTATCTACGGTTTTAAATGGAGTTAAAATATTATCTAAGGGAATGCATTGCATTTCGGACAATAACGTGTTTACATCAATATTGAAATGATAACCTTTAAAATATTGAATAAGAATTCGTCGAAATTGTTTTAGAAAAATAATATTTCATATGTATATCTATTTATAGACCATACCATTTTTTGTTTTGTACATTGAAACAAGTTATATGTGCGCTATAAAAAATATAAATATAATAAATAAAATACCTATATAATTCAATAAAGTTTTTGGCAATCATATTAAAACACATATTTATTATGACGCAAATATAGATTTTAACATATACTTATTACAACAGTAACTCTGAAAATTTTGAAATATTTCATGTAAAATATAATATAGGACGTAGGTAATAACAAATAATAACAATATTTATATAAATCATGCATATTATTTTATTACTATAATGATATGTCTTATAAAAATATTTATGAATCTTTTGTATTTTAGATTTATATTACTTAGTGTTTAGAATTTTGAGATGTTCAATAAGTAATTTTCTTGAAGTATACATAGGCGTATTTACGGGGGAGGCAGGGTAGACACCGGTCTCCCCAGCGACGTTCTTAACCTCTTGGCTTATAATGGTGAAACCACGAATATATAGTAGGTATCTATATCCGTGGCTGAAACAGTAACAGTAGATAATTATAGGTAGAAGTTGAATTTAAATTTTAAATTTATTGAATTTTATTATTTATAATATTTTAATAAATTAATTGTTTAACCAAATTGATAAATAACTGTTTATTTTGTAATAACTGTAATAAGATGTGTATAGAAGGTTGATGTATAGTTGATAAAATATTTATAAAAAATAAATAAGTAGCACATTAGTTAATAGGCCTTATTTATTAGACATTTAGAGGAAATGTAGTATTCTTTAATTTTTAATTTCGACTATTTTATCTCAAAGTACATTTTTAATCGTAATCGATTAACAATATACAATAAAAACATAATTTTTAATTTACACATATAATATATAATATATTTTACTTTACAAAATTGTTTTTAAATATTATATTGCCAGCAATGCTCGACTTGAGGGGGGACGCAGGGGGACAGAGTACCCCAACTAATTTTCAGAAATTTTAGCGTCCCCCTACTATTATTACACTATAACCATAACGCTCAGCCAGTTTTGGGGACGTTCTTTTTTTTAAAGTAAATAAAGTCCCCTTCTTTAATTTTTTAATTTTGCCAAGTCGAACACTGATTGCCAGCCATTAATGGTCCTCTTCAGTGGCGTATACATAACTTTTTTATGGGGGGGGATCATTTGCAAACAAATCATTATTTTTATATTATCATTTTTTTTTTTTATATATTTCTAACGCCCTCACGCTAAGAGCATTATTTTATAACATTTGAAAAAAGGCCTAGGGGGATCTGACCTCCATAACCCCTCTAATATACGTCACTGGTCCTATCAATATATTAAAAGTTAAATAAGAACTATATTACTCAATATTGCGTTTGTGTTGTTTCGGTTTTGCCTTATAAATTTATGGCAACCCTACAGTTACCTATTTGTTATCTATTGTAGTTTAGACATTTTTTATTTTTAGATGCAAATTTATAAATGACACCAATATGTAACTCTGGTAAAATTATTTTTGTTAACATTAATAATAATATTTTATATAAATTGTGATTCTATCAGAAATATTATTTTCAAAAATGTTCGTATTATTAATATAGAAATTACAGTAGTATTGAATAAAACCTAAATTAATCATTAATAAAACGTATAATTTGACATCCGGCCAAACGTTTTACGTCACATTTCAACACTACGATATTCAATGTTATCCATTTATTCAAGTGTATAAAGTGATAAATGATAATGATAACTCAGATAGTTGAGAGTGGTCACCAGTCATTAGCCTCAGCGATTGGAAAGAACGTCGTTCGTGATCGCACATTCACGCGTTCATATTCATATTTTGTGAACTGCATACCAACGCCACTCGTTTTTTCAAACAGAACATGAATGTGAACGATATTTATATTTTTAATGAATCTGAATGATTTTTGGAGTGGTTTTTTTATATATCATTATAAACTTTAAACTCATTGTACTTTTTTTAAATATACATAACGTTATCTGAATCCTGTTTTCTTATAATAATTTTTGTTTTTTTTAATACTGCTTATCTTTAAATATGTTTTTTCTTGAATTTTCATCAATGTATTGATAACATTAAAACAATTTGGATGGCTTATATAAAACTAACTATTAAAGTTTCAATAAATTGCTTCGGGCCCATTTGTTGTCCCAGGATCAGATGATAAACTTTCTGCCTACAAATATGGCGAAAAAAAACTATTTTCATCAACGAATGTCTCTAGAATATGATCTGTAAATGTTTCAGCTGCGTAGACAGGTGCATCTGATATTAGAGCTACAAAATAATTGTTTACCTCATCGGGCGATGTACCACTAAGGCCAAAAAATCTTTGATGTATACATCGGTTTTTTCCATGTAATGTAATATAATAGTACAATACTACTATTACTATATAATAGTATTCGCGATAATATTAATGGTTTGGAGATTAAATATCGAGCAATAATTGTGTATACCACTATTTCAGATCACGTGTTTATGACGTGTATCCAAACGTGACTTGATATGTCTACCCAAACGTTCCCTGATTTACTAAGTAAAATTATAAAATACCTTTAATTTTATGTGTCCAAACGTTGTATCTGTACCCAAACGTATTGGCTTTTGGGTTAATATGACCAAACGTGCTGCGCCCCTATTTAGGATCTTTGCTGCTTCTATTACTTGATGCCATCTATCTCTGTCTACTCAATCTTCTAATTTTAAAAATAATTTAGTTAAAGCCTACAAAACTGATTTGGAATCTGCATTTGTTAATGAATTTATAATGTTTAAGAACTTTCAATAAACTGAAATGTCCATCAATGAAATGTTAAACGAATTGCCCCAAAATATCGATACCGATAAAGTTATTAAATCATTTGCAAATAAAAAATGTCGCAAAAAATGTTATTATAAAGTTATTTTTAAAAAACATGCTATACAAATGTATTATGGCAGTTTAATTTTAAATATATTTGGAGTAAAATGAATTGTGTTTAAGATAAATTAAAATTGTTATCAGATATAAAATTATAACATGTATATAATGTTTTTATATTATAAGAGTTTAGATTTTTTTAAAGGAGATTTAACACTTCCTCTACCAAACAGAGGGTTTTTAAACCATTTTAATACAGGACAGCAGGATACTGGAGGGCCGTATAAGCACATAGGCAATAAAGGCACTTTGCATATGGCTTACGATAATGTTAATTCGGACATGTGTAGGCGTGCAGAAATGTATATAATTAGTGATGGGTCGAACCCTAATTTTTTAAATCGAACCGAACTTTAAATTATTTTTTCGAACTCTAACTGAACGGAACCTTCATATTTTCTACCGAACCGAACCTATTATGATTTTAAGACGTACTCGAACTCAATACTTTTTATCATATACATTGTACTACCTACAAATTAAATCAACCATAATTATTAATTACTATTGTATTTTAAGTTTTCGTATTTCCTATTCTACATATTATTTTTTAAGTCTAAATAATTGTATTATTTACAATACATTTAAATTTTAAATAATTTCTTATTAATATTATTATTATTTTTCAAAACCAGTATTGTGCTCTCTCATGTTGTCTTGTAGCTTATATTCATTAAGTATTGAGTATTGAGTGTAATATGACAATTCATACAATCAGTATACTTTAATAATATATAAAAAAAATAGTAATAATAACTATAATTCACAAATATAAAATGATTAGTAGAATTTATAATGTAAGATGTAAGTTGTGAACATGTTTTTATTAACAGCACAGTCGCGGTATCGGAATATTACTATGGATTTACCCAAAATAGATTTTAACCTTTACAATAAGTATGAAAAAAACAAAAATAGTTGATTTATGGGTATAGATACACTGCCGCTATTGGCGATAAACAACTTATTAATGTTTTGGTTGGCGGAGGGTGGATGTGTAACATGCGACTGGAAAAATAACATTATTATTATTATTATAAATAATGCATAACGTGTCCTTTACAAATTATTACTTTCTATCGTCAATAGTCTAATTATTTCTACATAATCATTATCAATTTTTATTTTTCAAAAATAACTTTTGAAGAATTGTACAAATATTTGGTTTTCGAACTATCGTGACCAGTAAGTCTGGTTCAACAAATATTTTCAAGTTCGATTTTCATCAAGGGTTCGGTTCGGTTTGGTTTGAGATTCGAACAGTTCGATCCATCACTAACATAAATATATGTTTATTACAAATATGCAAAACACCCATAAAGGTATAACGTACGTAGGTAACTACTAAACAAGTTTACTAATTATATGACAACACAACAATTTTTATGTTGATGTATTGCTGGTTATTAATGTATAAAAAACAAGTTTCATTTATTACATTCATTCGTGAGAACAAACACATTAGGTACCTATGTTCTACCGTGGAATGCTTATTTCAATTGTTTTTAATATTTATAATATATATTAATAATAGATAATAATAAATAAAAATTAACTTGCTTTCTACACCGGTATAAATATTCAATATTAGCATTTATACATTTGAAGGCTACAGACGAAAAAAGATAGTCCATGGATAAAATTTTTCAATAGATCAAAAACAACATTTTCTAATTTCTATCCAGCAAACATTTAAAAAATACGTTTTAAGGGTTTATATAATTAGAGAACGCATTTCTCATAAAAATCTGTTAACTAATATTAATAATTTTTTGAAAACTATTTGAAATAAAATAAACTGAAAAAATATACCCTCAGTAACCTTCATTTTATAATTGACTTTCTTTTGGTTTTGAATGTTAATGTGAAGTAAAAATAACAATTGAGGTAGTAACGTGACCATTATTAATATATGACTCAGTTTTTTTTTTTTTTAATAAATTTAATTAAATCTTTATAAATAAATAGTCTATACAAATAAATGTAAAGACTCCAAAGTTATTAAAAATAAGACGCGTCATTGGACGGTTTTTCACTTTTCCTTTAAAATCTCTAAGAGCTAAGACTAAACAAAACAAAACAAAACCCAGTTAACATAGATATTATATAGTTACTTATATATAATACATAATAGCTATCATTCTATCAGATTTCATAATTTTGACAAATACTACAGATAGATTTTTCTCAATATTTTTCAATAAAACAAAATATGCTATGTACAATATATTATCATATATAATAGTTAATAAAAATGATTATTTATAAAGTTTCTTAAAATGTATTATATCGTTTATTATTTACCTTAATCAAGGTTGGTTACAACTTACAATATCTAAATAATGTATGTCACGAGTTCCAGTAGAAGAAATCTAATTTTAATATTACCAATACTTTTTTATGAAGGAATTGTAGTTAAAAAAAAATCGACCCAATTTAAAACCTACTTAAAATTTACAAAATATGTCATCAACATGTATTAAATATTATATTAAAAACATTAAAGTGATAAGAAATATTAAATTTTTTATGTTAAAAATGATTTTAAATAGTATAACTATCAGTCTAATAATCGTTATTAGATTTTTTTTTAAAAATTGAAAATTAACCCGTGACTCATCTTGAATTAATGATGATCACACGAATTAGAGATTCCCGAACACACTTTAATAGTTTTTTTTAATTAATTTCAGGCAGGAGGATATCTAGACATTTTTTGTGGGAGGAGGGGTCCAACTTTTTTATTTTATCTGTTCTCAGATTCCGGATCGATCACAGGGGCTCCCCCGATAACTAATCTCTTTCTCCTCGTTCCCTTTGTAACTTAACTCAAGTCTCTTCCGTGTCGTAGCCGTCCAGCGATTTAATTGCCTGTCTAGGACAGAAAACGGCGTTCGGAGTAGTAGCTTAACTTCTACAAAATTGGGGGCAAAATTATTATTACCATTTTTATTATTGTGTCACCAAGTGACTGATCACTTGTCCATTTATCGTTGTCGTATCGACAATTGTGCTTAACCAGTCAACAAACACTCACAAAGCTGAACTGTTCAGACACAGATCTCGTCAATTCAAATCCCATTTTGAATTCCTAACCTCATCTGATGGCTCGATACCATCATAATAAACAAGTTACATCCAAAAAAAGTCTCCCGGTCACGATTTAATAAACAATAATATAGCTAATAATCTTACAAAAAAATCAATACTACTGTTAACTCATATTTTCAAAAACATGCTGCGACTTTCCTATTTCCCACCTATGTGGAAACATATATCAATACAATTACCATCATGATTTCCAAACCAAATAAACCCAAGCAATTAGTATCATCATACTGGCCAATTAGCCTGTTACATACATTTGGTAAATTGTTCGATAAACTACTTTTAAAACGTATTAAAGCTATAATTGATGAAAATAATATACTGCCAACATCTCGATTCGGTTTCCGCACCAAACATAATACTATACACCAAGTTAATAGAATAACTGACCATATATTTACTTCTTTTGAGAAAAAACTGTTCTGCCAAGTAGTCTTCCTCGATGTCTCTCAAGCTTTGATCGAGTGTTGCACGATGGCATACTCTTCAAGCTTAAACATTTTTTACCTGCACTTTAAAATGTTACCATAAAATCCTTCTTGGAAAATAGATGATTTTCTGTACGTATTAAAAACAGTAATTCCAACTCCCAATCAATAGAAACTGGTATCCCTCAGGGAAGCGATTTATCGCCTATACTTTACAACGTCTACAACTCGGACATTCCATCGACCAACAACATTATACTTGTAACTTACACCAATGATACGGCAGTCCTAGTTTGCAATTTGCAATCATATATTTGTGTTTGATATACATTTATTGTGATTCTTTATTATAGCTAATAATTACAAATACCTTGTAATTTTTTTATGAAACATTATGCATGGTGAGAATAGCATAAAATATAAAAGGCTTGTTTTAATATATTCATTGGTAGTCAATAATTTCACCTATTCCTCTGATTTTATTAAACATGTATTCCTGATCAGTAGAATACTTGGAAGATAATTTAATTTTTACGTTTTATCTACGTACCTAGTTGTCATAAATTGAACCAGATATAACTAAATTTTCTTAACATAAGCTGCCACAAAAACTCATTAATAATTCATATTTTACCTGTTTTGTAATATTTTTTTTTCTATAGTGATTATTTTGATATTTATTTATATTAAGTTCAATACAATTTTTCAAATCAGTTATTAATGAGAACTAGAGTTCACAGTATTCACAAAAGGGCATCATAGCTAAATTTAGTTCAATAATAGTATAGACCCACCATAAAAAAGTTAGTAATAAGATAATGTAAATGATAGGACTCTATAAGAATTATATTCAATTCCTTTGTTAAATAAATAATAATATAATTAAGAAATATATATTTATACATAATTTCTCATTTTTTAACTAAAATTTATAATATATTAAAAATAGATTAATGTTACTAATATCAATAAATTGTTTTATGAATGATTTACAAAAAATATAATTCATTGTTCCAATATGAATAAAACAAGGTTTTTGTTTGATGTATAAAAATAAAATAAAATAAATTAAATATTGTACTCAATACTAAAATATTTTATTACCATATCCAATAGATAATAAACTAAATTTCAGTAATTATAATATTAAAAAAATTAATAATAAGGGAATAAATTAAAATTAGCTATAATTAAATTTTACAATTTAATTTACTGTACAGTTGAAAAATACTTGACCAAAAAAAAAATGTCTGTATAAGTATTAATATTTTCATAGTATTTTATTTCAGTATTAAATATTAAATAAATTTCTAAATTAAATAAAACATTTGTAGCAACAGATAAAAAAATTAAAATATGTGAATAATGCACAATATTAGAAATGCAGTTAGGTGACACATGTTATTATCACAATTCATAGTAATAAAGATAATATTAATATAATGATTTCAGGATTTATAATTATGATTCCACTTTTTCTGTTCTTAAGTAATACTTCTTTTACTTAACTGCCGGTAAAGAATGAGCCTGTAATGAAATATATTAATGAAAACAAATATTAAATTACAGCGAACCCTCAATAACTCGAATCGGTTGGGGGCAAAAAAAAATTTGAGTTACTGAAAATTTTTTTCTATTTAAAAACACAATGACTTCATTTTATAATTTTATTTATGTCTTTACTAATAAATGTATGATGTATGTAGGTATGTATATTGTATTAAATTTTTAAAAAAATAAAGTAATAAATATGTATATGTATAAATTGTATGTAATAAAGAAAATACAATGTAATGAATAAAGTAGAACTATTTTTTAAAAAAATCTGATATTTTTGATTGGTTTTTATTGTTTGACCTATCTGTAAAGTTATCAATAAAATTTAGTACGAAAAATCTCTTCTCCAATTTTTCATTGTTCTTGAATGTACTTATGTACAACCTGTAAACTATCTAATGCCTGGACAAGATTAGTTTTAGGCAAAGCCATATTATATCGTTGAATTTATAACTGTACCTTTTCAGCAATAGGTAAATATAAGATTGATAATTTTAATCGGTTTTCAATACGATTATCGTTATTTATAATTATGCACTTGGTTATTTGACTTTCGAGTTATCGAGGTATGTACATGTTAAATATTATTTTATAAATTTGAGTTATAAGCCAAAATTCAACTACAATTACTTCAACTTATCGAGAAAATTTATCACGTATATCATATATTGTAAGGCAGGGGCCTAGGCATTCCTTCGAGTTACTAAATATTCGACTTATAGAGGTTCGAGTTATCAAGGTTCTACTGTATATAATTATTAAAATAATATAGCTTGCGGATTAAACTTTAAGAGAGTACATATATATATATATATATATATGAATTTTGTTTTTAAACTTTTTTATAGAACAATAAAAATAATTGCTGAAAATAAATTGATAAATATAAATAATAATAAAAATAAAATGACAGATTAGACAGACTGTAGAGATCTTTTAATGATGGTACTACAACATGATAAAATTAATTAGTTGATTAGTAGAGCATAATAATACTGTCTTTAAGTCTTTTGACTGGATTTCCTAGAATATTGAGATGATAAATCTGAAATTAAGGGGCTTTTATGCTGAGCTAAGCTATTTTGGTAGCACTTCATAGTTGAATTCCATATGCTCATATGTCTTAGTAGGAGTTTTATGTGATTAGTGATTAGATGTGACCAAAGGAGTCAAATACATTCATTTAGTATTCAAGATTTGCTAATTAAGTGTGATTGCCAGGTGAATCGGCAGTCTATAAAAATATCAAGGTATTGTACATACTAGGTAGGGGAAAATGTTTGGTTATTGAGAAAAAGGGTTGGCATATTCCGCAGTGAAGTGTGAAGGTACAATGAATGGATTTAGTTTCATTAATTTTAACGTTCAAGTTTTGTACCAAGTTTTAAAGGTGTTTAGATGGTCTTGTATGTAAAAAGAGGCTAGGTTAGAATCTGAACTGATTGTTTGAATGACTTTGTCGTCGAAAAAGTCACTGAACTAGTGTATGGATAGAGGTTGGCTAGTCAGAGATGTAAAAATTGAAAATAAGAAGACCAATTACTGTATCTTAGGGCAGAGCTGGTTTTATTTATATTGGAGAAAAGAAGAAAGAACCCACGTGTACAGAGAAGTGATCTTTAAGGCTAAAAAGTAATAGAATGAGAGTAGAATAGAATTAATGAATTATATAGAATATAAGAATAGAATGAGAAGTTTTAGTTTGTAGAGAAGTCCTGAGTACTAAATTTATATATTTATTTCTATTTAATTTCAGTAAATCCATTTAAGATGCTCTATTTTAAAACAATTTCCTACCTAATATACGCATTTTTATGAGTTCCTAGACTTTGACAACATTTAACAAGTAATTAACTGTAGGTTATACACTAGCTATTCCTGGATAAGATGCTGTTATTGTAAATTATGTAAATATAAAAATAAAAAATTTAAAAAAATATATCACTTATAAAAAGGATAAGGAAAACAGCGAATATTTTTAAGAAAGATATGCAGAAAACGACAAGAATTTCACTACAAATAACACTAGAAGCATTTACCAGATAATTACTGTTAAAATTTTATTGGTTGATGTAATTTCTATAGAAGAAGAAAGTAAGGAGGATTAAGAGGATGACACAACACCAATCCTCTAGGTAACATATGCACTTGATTATGTTAATAAATCAAGAAGATTAATAGCATCTTTTAACAATGCTTATAATATTACATAATTTCAATAAAATTGAGAACTTTCTTTAATGTAACTAAAGTATTTATATTCTGCAACAAATGTTTAGATAGGAAATGAAAATAAATAAATATACTTACCCACAATAAGAAAAAGAATTATTGCTACAACAAGCCCCAATAGAATCATCATCTAAAAAAATAAAAATAATCAAGCATAATTAATAAATATTAAATACTTAAGACAATATCAATTATATATTATTTGGTAAATAATACCCACAATAAATTAAAAAAACTGTTATACCTTTAAATTTTTCCACCACATCTTTCTTTTAAGTTTAGTAGCATGTTGCTCAAATTGAGAGGCACCTTGTTGTAAAACATCTAAAAGAATTTTAATAAATTTTAATTTTCTATAAATTGGTAATAAAGATTAAAAATTAGTATCTGCTTTTATTGGTTTAGCTTACAATGAAATAACAAAATTTAGTAAGCAATTATATAACAATATGTTGTTATATTGTATGTAATCAATGGTGTATATAATTTTGTATTTAATTGATTTTAGGATAATTTTTATTTCAAACCTTTAAATAGTAGATGCACAGTAAAAAATTAGGTTTAATTATAGTAAAGAATTTTTTTAAATTCATTTTCATAAATGAGAATAATGTGGCAGTGTGAAATAGAATAGTTCAAAACAATCAATAGAAATTATTACTCTTGCTCTTAGTAAGTAAAAAAAATTATTTTACTAAAGCTTTAAATTTAACTCAAAAGATAAAAATTATAATTATAAAATATATATTATTAACAATGTGCTTAAAATATAATTATTCTTTATGATTAATAGAATATTTTATAATATATGTTATAGTTAATTAAATTTATAGGTTCATATGTCAGATTAAGTGATATACAATCTATAGTAACTAGATATTAATTCTAAATTTAATAATTTAGAAAAACAATGCATTAGTACGTACAAAATAATTGTATAGCTATAAATTCTTTAACTCATAACAGTATTTACTATTTTGGGTATATTACTAAACTTACTTGTAATACCTTCCTACTGAATTTTTCGTAAGCATAAACAAAAATAAATTATATCACATTTTTGTAAATATAACATGATAGAACAGTATTCATTAATAGTGTATTTGTAAAATTATATATTATTTATTAAATGTTAGTAATAGGTCCAAAAAGAAAGCACTTGTTTTTACTTTATGGTTAACTAAAAAAAATTTATATTCAAATTAAGTAATGAAAAATAATTTTTAAAGCAATAAAAATATATGTACCAAAAAATTAAAATAAATTAAAAAATTAATTTCTATAACAACTTTATACTTTAAGTACCAACATTAGTATTTTTTACATCACTTTAATAAAAATTGTTCTTTGAAATATGACTAATTTTATCCCAACCGTTCAAAAATAAAAAGTTATCACTATTTTTATAAAATACTTAATATAAGCAAATTCATAATTTTTAACCAAGTAAAAATATTTAATTGATAATTATATCATCTATGATATAATCCATATAACAGATTTTCTAGACACATACAACATTTTGGCATTCTGTTATTAGGTTACATATAAATGTATACATTATTTAATATGTTTGAAAAATACATTTTTTAGTTGATTTTATACTTTTGTAGTTTTAAATTTTTCAAGTTAAAATAAGTCATATCAAAAACTTGTCAAGAATCTGGTTAATACTATAAATACTTATAAATAAAATATAATTAATTTTAAAAACAGAATTAGTTCAAGTATTGTGAATAATAATTCTAATATTTATGTACCTGCACGATTATCCAACTCTGACAGCTTTTGGTCTCGTTCTAGTACCTTTTCAACATTTACTCTCATAATTCCAACGACCTTGAAATAATTTTATGATTAGATAATTTAATAAAATACAAATCTATACTGAACTTACAAATTTAGTAGATATACAAACTACAATATACTATGATAATGCTCAAACCAAGAATTTAGTAATGTACAAACCTCATCGACTTGAGCCTGAGACTCTTGGAGCTTCTTCTGAGAATCTGTAGGTTTTTTGCTACTTTGTGGTCCTCCTCTATTATCAGCCATATCTTAAAAAAACGGTTACAATGTTCAATGTGATGAAAACCAATTTTCCAGAGGACTTCAACAATACGAAATTATGTATTTGGGTATATAATATGTTGACAGAGACTGCATTTGTCGAGAAAAATGAGGGAAAAAATATGATAAACGCGCGATTGGGCAAACAAAGATTGGTGAACAGGCACTGCAGTCGTTAATTATTTTTGTACATCTGCTCAAAAACCAATATTGGAAATTTTGCCCGCACGCACACTCACACGATTGTATTATAGCTTCGGATGAGATTTTGTGAATGTTCAAACTTCCGATAACAAATCCGACGGCGAGATGTGCGTAAGACATTAACGGTTTACTACTCACTGGGATCAGAGGTGTAAATGGGTGTATCGTCAACGTCCAAGGACACGAGATCAGGAATTCGTAATATTGTTTATGAATTATTATAGGTTTTGATATAGTTATTTTTTTTTGCTAGATATACTTACTGATGATGATATAAGATCGTTATAGTTTTTACTGAACGGTCGGTAGTAAGATCAATGCAAGACACGGAGCAAACAGTTTTGGCCTTCTCAATGTAATTTGCCTACAATTGGACAACAATTAAGATTATTGTTATTGATAATATTAAATGGTCCGGATACGACTAAGTACAATCTATAATTGTGTAAGAGAGCCAACAGAAGTACGCAACAGATGAACGACTGAGGACGTGATCATCGGTGATGTAATCATAATGTGACGTCACCCACGGCGATAAAAGTAATTATCATTGATACGGCAACCGAGTGCAATGACGTTATAAGCACATCACTTTTTTGAAAGAATTTGCATTATCTTTGGAATTTCAATCGTTTCATTGCGCGGATAATTCTCGCAATTATCGACGACTCGTTATTTTACAAATCCAAAAATATTCTTTTGTACTTCGTTTTTACAACATATATGTAGAAGATAAGATAAGATTTTAATTTTTAAGAAAAACAAGAAATTATTTGTTTTATCAATCATTTGTAATAAAAAACATCCAGGTATGTATTTATATTTTACTAAATTCAGTATCATACTAATGTGTTTATTTATTTTATGCTTACAATAGTTATAATTTAAACACACACACACATATGTATATATATATATATATATATATACTAGCTTAATTACCCGGCTTCACACGGATCATTCTTGGTCGTGACATAGATTTTAATAGATTATTACTTTCACTATTTAAAGCCAAGTTTGGTGTAACTGTTGGTGGTTATAAAACAAATAAAACGAAAGTTCAAATTAATCAGTATAGCAATTTTGGTGATACGCTAAATTACCGTATTTTCTTTTTCCAATATTTTTTAAAATCCCTTCTTATTGCATGTATTAAATATTGGAGAGACCACCTAGTAAAATTTCGAGTTCATTAATTTTAAGATGTAGCGATGATCAATGAGTGAGTAATACATGACGTCAGCAGCATGATAAACTCATTTTTGATGAGAAGCAAACATGTATGCAAAGTACCTCCCCCCTTTAACAAAAATTCCATCACAGCAAAAAAATAAAATTTTTACAAAATATCCCTATTGTTTGTAGATTTATATAATCGGATGTACCTACTTAATTAGTTGCATTCATAAATTATTTTGTATCTTGATTTGAGTTAACATAGGCTGGTATAAATATTAGTTAGCACCAATTGTAACTAGTCTAATGGACCATATACAGCATGCTAGTGCACTAAATTTTTATTATCACATTAAATAATTTAATATTATATTATAGTATCATTAATATCTATAGTTTTATACATTTTGTATAAGTAAAAAGAAGTTATAATAGCAAAAATCTAGGTATAGGAGGAATTTCATATTTTGTACAGATTGTTGCGAATACTTCAGAATATAATTTTTTTTTTTAAAAAAAAGACTACTATGACAAAAACAAATTTTTATTTAAATAATAAAGATTTTTTTAATGATGTTGATGCATATTTATCTAATGCCTCTTTTAAATCAATTAGAATATCCTTTTCTCATGATAGTAAAATTAAACTTTCTAAGCGGATATGATGCATGGTAGATCTCAATCTGGTTTTAATTAATTTTAGTTTAGAGAAAGATCACTCATTTGACACTGAAGTGGATGGAATGGTACACAAATAATTATAAGCTGTATATAAAATGGGGAATGCTGAAATCAAGTTGTAAGAATTTAAAAGTTTCAATATTTGTAGGGAATTGAATTTGGTTTTATCAGTTGTATTATCTTAATTTTCAGAATCTTCAGATGAAGTACTATTCTCATAATCATTAAAGGATTGGGTAGATTCGAATCTTATAGTATTTGATTGTTCCAGTGTCATGCCTTTCTGAAGTTTCATTATACACAAAGAAAATTAAAAATATTCATTTTTTTAATTTATTAAGTTTAAGACTAGGTATCCATTTTACTAGTGAAGAAATTATCTGGCACTATCAATCCTTTATTGAAATTTAATATACGATCAAACGATAAGAGAGATAAATCATATAATATTGTCCGAGAACCTTCAAATCTACTGTTGATTGATGATAAAATTGATCTACAATGACAAAATACACCTCTGTTCTAAACTTATCATCTGGTTTTGTAACACAATGATCGGATGAATTTACACCTGGCATCCTTTTTTTGCGTAAAACTTGTTCTTGAGGAAAATCTATTTTAGTAAGGCCTTTACTTATAGCGAATTGTTTAGCTTCCATCAATAAATCATCTGCACACTGAACTGTTCTAATATTTTTAATTTTTTTAGTAGTCTAATCAACAATATATAGTGCCTGAATAAATTCAATAGATGATTATAGGTTATAGGTGATTAAAAGTATTTTGATAAAGGCGTGATAAATGCAAAAATATTTTTCATTAACAAAAATTTGTAACAAATTTAAAAGATGATAAAATTTCTAATAAGCTTTAGCTGTAGATGAACAATCACGATCCATACATGTTGACAATATTTCTAAAGTGTTCATTACAGCATCATATTTTTTATGAATAACTGAAATAGCTTTATCGTGTAATGACCAACAGGTTGAAGAAAAGTTTTTTATTCTAAGAACTCTATCATGTGGATAACATTTCTTTTGTTCTCCTAAAAAAATCGCTACTCGTTTTCTTGCTCTTATAAAAGAAATGAGTACTTGCATATCTCCAAAAAAATTTCTTATACTAATGCATCTGTCACATGTATCAACTACTACCAGATTCAGAATATGTGAAAGACACCAAACATACAAAGCACAAGGATTCTTTTCTTGTACATATGAACGAAGACCTGAATACTGTCCCTGTATAGACGCGGCTCCATCATATGTTTGTGCACATAAGTTATTTATCCAATCTAAATCATATTTAATACAAATATTGCATAGTAAATCAAACATACCTTTGCCAGTTGCATCATTTATAGATTCTAAAGCCATAAGTCTTTCTTTTATTTTACTAAATTCATCCACAAACCACAAAATCAGAGAAAACTGTTCTATATTAGAAACATCAGTAGTGGTGTCAATATAATTGAAAAGATGCCAGCCATTTTCACTTTTTTTAATATTTGAGAACAAATGATATCACTCATAACTAAAAGCATTGTGTTTTGAGTGTTATTAGATAAATAGATCAATGATGTTTTTTCTCGGCAGATTCAAGTGTAGCGATATAAGAAGAAAGTAATTCATTATGTTTAGCAAAAAGCTTAATTAATTCAAGAAAGTTTCCCTGACTTTTAGATAGCCAAGATTCATCATTACCTCTAAAAGACGAATTTTGACAAGCGAGATATAGTAACACTTCTAGTATTATTTTGACAATCTCTCTATTTTCAGTAACTTCGGTATTAGAGTTTTGTAAAGATTTTATATCTACTCTTTGATTACTCAAATACATTACTTTTCTAACCTCTGACTGCAAATGGTTTGGTGATGCTTCATGATTATCAAGTTTATAAAAAATATGTCTCCAGTCGTTTGAACCATTTCTAGCAAGTTGGTTAGATTTGCCATCTGTTGTGCTAAATTGTTTGCACACTATACAATAAACTTTATCCTCAGTTGGAGAATAAGATAACCATTTACGTCTAACAAACTCTCCAGTTGCAATCTTTTTAAAATAATGTTGCTCATGGTTGCTCAACAATCTCAAATGTTTTCCTTGTTTTCTTAAAGGAAATATACCGTTTTTTCACTCGGTTGGTTGTGGTTGACATGATTCTTGATGTGCAATTTGTGAAAAACGTTCAATTGAATTATTTGAACATAAAAGTAAAGCTGGATCATGAGGAAATGTTTCATATTGGTTTAATATTTTATCTAAATCTACTAGGGTCAGTGTATTACCTTCAATGCAATCATTGCATGCTAAACATAAAATTAAACAATACAAATTAGATACGTACACCCATTAATTCCAAACTTTACTAAAATATAAATAATATAATTTACCAGATATATTATCATGATCACCATTAACATTGTTAATGGATATTGAAGTATTTAAATCTGGAATAATAATATTTAATGCTTTATCTTCATTGCTCATATCATCTACATAATATCTTTGCATACTGTTCAATTTTGCTCATCTGAAATCATAAAAAATTTTTTAATACTGAAAATAAAAATTTTAAATCTGATTTAATTTTTTTAAAAAAAAAATTCAAAACACCCATTTGTAAATCTGGATTTTAGAAAACTAAATTGTAAGAACAGTTATTTAAGTCATATAGTTAATTTTTTGAAATCTCATTACTTTGTTAAGTAAAGTTGATCCAGTCCTAAAAAATATTTTAATTAAAAAATAAATATATAAATACAAAATATTATAGGTTATTATTATTTAAATAATTACATTCTTAAAAAATAAAAATAAAGATTATTATATTAAACAAATAGAGCAAAGATTCAATACATAATATGTAATAAAAAATTTAAAAAATATTGATTATAACAAGTTATTTTATTTATCAGATCTTCCTGTTCCTGTATTAGTTAATCATTTTTAAATAAATAATTTAATTTACCAGTCATATCTTGATCACCATTAATATCTTTAACAGTTATTGCACTATTTAAATCTGCATTAACTAAATCATATCCTCTGTCTACATTATCCATATCAACTACACAAATATCTTCGCATACTGTTAAATTTTGCTCATCTAAAATTACAAATAATTTTTTAATACTGAAAATAAAAAATTTTAAATCTGATTTAATATAAATTGCTATTCATATGCCATTTAAGTTCAATATGTTTGCAACAGTGTATGCCATACTGTCGTTCTAAACGACTATTCAGTATTTAATTTAATGCATATAATAAAAAAAAACCATTAGAAACTAGCACGTTATTCAGATCTAACAAACAGTAATTACATAGGTATAACAAAATAGGTAGGTCCTATAGAAGTATAGAACCTATACCATTTGAATTGGTTATTTATGAAAGGTGAGATGTCACAATTTTTTGGAAAATGACTTTTTTTAATAAAGGTTCTGAGAAAATAAACATATAGTTTAATTTTGAAAACTTTATATAATAGTCAACTTAAGAGTTAACTTTATATAATACTTATTTTACTATAGTGATTCAAATATTTAGTTTATTTTTGTACAGTGCTTAGTACCATAGTTGACCCTATTCATAAATAGGTACATTTTTCCAATCAAACTATTTTTTTGATAATAACAGGTGTTAATAGTATATGAACATTTAAAATATTTTTTATCATGCGAAATTGTATGAGAAAAACAGATATTTTTAATTTCCCGAAAGTTTCACTTTTTGGACTTGGGAGGGGGCTTTCATAAATAACAGATTACTTTATAGTTATAAAAACTTAATTGTAAATAACTAATATCTAATATTTGAAGGTAGGTACCTAGATAAAAAAAAAAAAAATAGGAAGGTAGTTTACAAATTAAATTCTACTAATAAAATTTGTGATACATCACAATAATATTAGTATAATATTTAAGTACAATAGTTCTTACCATTTTTTTTTCATTTTTTTTGCATCAGACTCAGTAGAATTAGAAGCCTTCAAAAATCTTTTAAAATATGTATTGAGATATTTTGAAGATGAATTTTTTTTTTATCGCTTTGCACGCACTTAAATGCCTTTTCCAATTCGTTGGACTTATGTTAATTTTTTTTTTACCACATAAACATGCTTCGACGTCAGACATGATTAAATCAAAATAAATAAAACTTTAGAAAACCAAAGCTAGTGGTCACAAGTCACAATGCTTCAAAATTATAACTGATGGGTTATGAGAATAAGAAAATGTAGTTGCACGCTCGTGTCTCGCACTGAAATATTGGATATACAGCTAGGGATGCGCAACCAACATCGATATTATCGTTTCATCGATATTACAGTCTGATATTATCGAAAATAAAGCATCGATATTTATATACCGATATATCAATATAATATCGATGCATATATTATGTAATATTGATATATCCAACTATTTTTTCATACAAATTGATTCCAAGTTATTTTTTAAACATGCGTTTATACAGGTTTTAATGGCTTTATAATTATCTTAGTTGTCGCCGTTTTCGGTCACCGGGACAACGTATCCGTATATATGTATTCGCGGCCCCCTGTGATTATTATTAGGATTACCAGGAAGTCTGGCACTCGACTATAGTTTTTCAATAAAATTCCTGGAATGCACCGCAGTTCATAACATGTCGATATTTATCGATAGTCGTAAGCACTCGTAAAGTCGTAACTCTGAATAGACTATGAATTTAGGTATATTACAAAATACATAGGTATTAGGTATTAAATATTATTTGCTCTGTCGTTTGTCGTCAAGTGTCAATTACTACTTACTAAATATTAAGTTCTAAACATATCTAAATCTACTTGCTTACCAGTTGATAGTTAGACCATCAGTAACAATTAATTGTTCATCGCTGCGATTTAAAATATTAATTAATTTTTGGAAAACAAATTTTAAAAATGAGTTTAAATATTACCAATGTTAGTGAAATTTCACAGTGGAGTTCTTCGCGTATTCTACAATATTTCACCAGTCAGTCAATATTTGTATAAGTGTAATATTTGTACAAGAGTTTATTAAACATCCAATGGTGGTGTTCAAAACTTGTGTTTTTACAATCTTTAGATGATAAGTATTGGTTCTGAATTTCTAATTTTCTAAGTGTTTTACCTTATACAAGTTGTAAATTTTATAATATTCAATGTACACATAATTATATATTAAAATATTTACTTATTATTTGCATTTTATTTATTTATATGACCTAATAATATTAATTTATAAAATTATATCGATATTTTGATATTTTGATGTCTATAAAAAAGTTTACATCGATATTTCATTCATCGATATGTCGAACCATTATCGTTTTTGCGCAACCCTATATACAGCAGTACGGACTACGGGCAGAGTATTACCATTGCATATTGATTAAACATTTTTATAGTAATTATAATCCATTCGTTCTAATGTATCAGGATGACAGAATTTACCAATACGATAACACGCGCTCACGTCGTTTTCTATTAATAAATCACCAATAACAATATTATTATGCGGGTATAAGCAATTGCGGTCGTTGAGTAAATTTCTAGAAACGAACCAGCTTATCTGTGTTTTCCTAATAATAATCATAATGCATTGTAACCGACCGAAAACCACCGTCTGCATCGGATAGATCGGTTACATCCGAGTTGCGGTCAGAGACGATTTTCGAGATAAGGACATATAACAGTTGCGGTCACGCGAATTGTAGGTAATATCCTAGTTGCGGTTATTATACCTATTACTTATCTGTAAAGTTTGATAATAAAATAAATAAAATTGTGGCGTACATATAACTTTTGTATTTGGGGGGGGGATCAATTGCAAACAAATTATTATGGAAGAAAAATTCCTAAACCAAAGGACTTGCACATTCAAAATAATAAATTATAAAATATATATATTGAATGTGTCAAAATAATAATTTACAATAAATCCTTGAAATATTTTTTTGTTTCCTTATAATTTCCTTGCATTAATAATACTATTTTATACAATTTTTAAAAGACCTATGGGGGGGGGCATCTAACCCCCACATCACCCCTTGTATACGTCCCAGCAGTAGTAGGTAACAAACTAGATGATCACCAATCAATGGTACGGTAAAAGGTTAGTTACAGTGTTAAACGTAAAGCAATGGATCAGTTGAGCGAGCGTCCCTCCAAAATTTTTTATTCTGAGATGTCAAGTACAGTATTCAGTGTACTGGGGTCAAATGGCGTTACATTGATTAGAAAAAATATATACACTGCAAGAATGAATGTTCACTCGAAGTTGCCGCGTGACTTTTCACAATTACTATTGTGATTTCAAACCTACACAATAAAAATAGTGTAGACAGTCCTAAGTCTGTTTATAAAATGGAAAAGAAAATGTTGAAAATGGAAAATGTTGTTACTTTTTTGTAAATAAAATAGCATGGCATAAATACTATATATATACTAGATATATATTTTGAGTGACCGCAACTAGTATGTAACCTTTTTGTTGGGTGACCGCAACTAATATACACTGGATAGATCGATATTTTCGGCATACTGATTTACTTCTATAATATTTACAGGTTTTATACTGTTAAGGGAGTGTAGCACACTAGCTCGTATGTCTTACACAAGTAAGACACATATTCGTATACGTATTAATATATTCAATCATAAATAAACCTAGTCATCAAGGTGGCTAGGTATTTTGTAGCAAGGCGAACACCCACCCACCAAAAATTTTGAAAGAGCAATTGCTCTAAAATAACACATTCGCCACGCCACTGCCTAACGTTTTCCGTTGAGAAAATTGTGAGTGTTCAACTCTTTTTGGTGTTACCGTTGAACCTATGCCTTTTTAAGTATAAATCACCCAAAATAACGGTTGAAATATTAATTTATTATGTATTATAATAAGTATATATTAAATATAGCCATGTTTATCACATCTTGCTGTACCTTTTATTTTTTCTCTTTTCTGAGTTGTAAATACTAAAACTTAGCCGATATCTTATAACTATTACTCTAATTGTTATATATTGTCCAAATGCTAAGAAAAAAAAATATGTATATAATCAACAATAAGTTAGGATGACTTACGTCAGTAAAACTTTATTTAATAAAAAAAAATAAAAAAATAAAATAAACTATTTCGTTTCTATTTCTATAAAAGTATAAAATATGTATTTAAAATTATTACAAATGATGGAATTAATAAGAATGAATTTAAGACGACAAAATAAAATACGTATTAAACTGAGACGCTTAGTTGTAAAAAAACAAAGGGACTTCAAAATTAAAATGTGTGATGACTTGAAAAAAAATGAATATACAGTATTATCGACAATTATTTGATAGTTGTAGTTTAAGTATTGGACCTTTATTAAATGGACCACGTATAAGAAGCTTATTGATAAAAAAAACGTTCTAGTGACTGGTGGCTGGAAATAGTTAATGTCCAGTTTGTAAAAGAAGACTGGATTGAAAATGTTAATCGACCTACTAGTTACTACTGAAATACGGTATTGTCTATTAAAAGGTTAACTAATTATTTTTTATCATCACCTAATAAAATAATGAATATTTACAACTGATAATTGATTCGGTTGTAGTTGTGATTTCGCATCGATCCGTTTACATGCATTTTGTACTCGCGTAGTTATTTCTAATACGCATTTCAAGTGTGAATTAGCTAAACCGTTTTAGGTAAACCGAATTGATTTTAAACCGAATTAACAGCCGTTTACATGCAGGCCCGGATTAAGGCGTAAGCAGTGTAGGCTTCAGCCTACACAACCACGGATTTAGGGGCACGGGCACTACATACTATCCTTATTTTTTTTTTCTAAACTAGAAAAATTGTACAATCTGTAAAATAGTTATTGACAATAAGCACAATACTATCCTGATGTTATTTTTATTTAAATAATATCGGAAATTTGAAATAGTAATAATCAATGCGTTTTGTCGTGCGGTCTTCTAAACCTCGTTTTATTTTTAGATTGTTATTTTTCCGTAGAACCGGTCGCACACCGATAACGTGTGTAGAGCCGCAGACGGCAGACAATGCCAGTGCGTTTACTTATTTATATTTGTCGTAGCTCGCCGCCGATGGTCATAAATTGGGTAAAATAGTATAAAATATTAAATAGTATTAGTATTTCGTATACACGCGTCACGTGCATCGAAAATTCGTCCGTTTGATCGTACGATTCGTACGTATGTTTTGTTAACACTATTGTAACTTGTAAATTTAAATTATAAAGGTTTTACTTTAGTGCGAGTAGTGCATTTTATATATAGTTTAGTGTTCGATATTTATGTAAAAATGGATCAGAAACGGCATATTAGTGGAGCACAAGCGAGAAAGCGTGCAATTGATAAAAAAGAAAAAGAAGTGATTTTATTAAGTAAAATACCTAGGTTAAATAATTTTTTCAAACAAATAAATAACATTACCCCTAGTTGTGTTGAAGATAATAAACTAGAATCTTCAAATGATATAACTATTACTAATAATTGTTCTACTACTTCTACTTCTATTCAATGTACTGCGTCTTCTTCAGATCAATCAGTTGTTGATATAAATGAGGAATCAGAAAAATCTGAGCTAAATGTCATTCCTAATCCTCTTACGCAGAATAATACAAATAATTTTAAAGATCCAGCAGATTGGACAAATAGTAATATATGTCGTAATTATATTGCAAAATTTGGATATGATCAGAACATTGATGCAGATTTTACTTCATCAAAACGAACTTATTCTGATTATGATCGTTATTGTAGTAAATCAATCTTTACGAAAAATCGAAAAAACGGAGAAAATGTTTCACGGAAATGGCTTGTTTATTCAATTTCAAAATTTGTATTATTTTGTGCTCCATGCAAATTATTTGGATGCAGTACTCAACTGGGAGATGCTGGATTTAATGATTGGAAAAATGGACATTTAGTTATTTCCAGGCACGAAAATTCTTTGGCACATAAAAATAATACATTAAGTTTTATTACATTACAAAGTGATGTAGGTAGAATTGACACTCAATTGGCAACACAAGTGACTGATGAAATTAATTACTGGAAAGCTGTTCTTCATCGAGTTGTTGAAGTAATTAAATTTCTCGGTGCAAAAGGTTTATCATTCAGAGGTGATAATGAACAATTTAACAAAATTAACAATGGGAACTTTTTGGGAACGTTAGAGTTACTTGCTAAATTTGACCCTTTTATTGCTCAACATATAGAAAAATATGGGAATAGAGGGAAAGGAACTCCGTCTTATTTATCATCCACAATCTATGAAGAACTTTTACTTTTGATGAAGAATGATATAATTAAAATTATATTAAAAGAATTAAAAGCAGCCAAGTATTATTCTTTAATTGTTGATTCTACACCTGATATAGCAAACATCGATCAACTTGTTATTGCATTAAGATATGTTTTACCTAGTGGTGTACCTGCAGAAAGATTTTTAATATTCATTCCAAACAGTGGTCATAAATCTAAAGAAATGAGCAATGTTGTAATGGATTTTCTTAATTCACACAATATATCAATTGAAAATTGTCGTGGCCAGAGCTACGACAATGCGAGGAATATGTCAGGTCAGTATTCTGGATTGCAGTCAAGAATTAAAAGTTTTAATTCATTTGCAGAGTATGTACCATGTTCTGCACATTCTCTTAACTTGGTCGGAACGTGTGCAGCAGAAAGTTGTAATTCTGCTACTTCATTTTTTATGCTTCTCCAGGAACTATACAATTTTTTTCTAGTTCTACTGCACGTTGGGACATTTTAAAAACATATTTGAAATAAAATCTTAGTGTAAAAAATTTATCAGTAACTCGCTGGAGTGCTCGTTTTGATTCTTGCCATGCTTTATTTAATTCTTATGCATTTATAATTGAAGCTTTGCATAGTATAGTTGATAATCAGAAAGAAAAAGCTGTATATAAAGTAGAAGCTAATGGGTTGCTTGCAAGATTAAAAACTTTAGAAACTGGTTTAATGATATGCATATGGAATTCAATATTAAACAGGTATTTTTCACTCTATAAATTAATTATTTTTAAATAATAAATTATGCTTTCATTTATTTTATTTTATTAGGGTCAGCTTAATAGATAAATAAATTAATATAAAGTTTAATATGATTTTAGTTTTAATGCTACAAATAAAAAATTACAATCAACTGATATTGATCTTCATACAGTATTAGAACTATATAATGGCCTTGAAAATTACTTGGTACAGATCAGAGATGATTTTGATGTTTTTGAAAATAAGGCTGTAGAAATTACTGGTTGTTCGGAGTATACCAAAGATTCCAAGAGAAAAAAAAAGAGAAAGGTATGTTTAACTTATTAATTTTAAAATACACATAAAATAATTTGAAAAAAGTCATAAACATTAACAACATTAAAAACTATTTTTTTTTTTAGGCTATGGCTGATGAATCAAGATCTCAACCTCTCACAGAAATCACAGGGAAAATAGATTTTATTAGAAATGTATATTATGTGATAATTGATACTCTTAAATGTCAACTTAGTTCAAGAAGACAAGCTTATGAAAAAATATCAGATATTTATGGGTGTATACCCACATTGTATAAAACACCGAGTTCTATTGTTATAAGGAACACATGTGGAACTTTGGCAAAATATTTTATTGATGATGTTGAAAACTCAAGCTTACTTATAGATGAGTATATTCTTTTTTCAAAATTAATTTCCACGGATAAAAATGTAAAATCTGTTCTTTCTATGTATAAGTACATCAAGACTAAAGAATTAGAGTGTATGTTTCCAAATTTAGAAATAGTTATGCGTATGTACCTTAGTACAGCAGTTTCAAACTGCTTAGGCGAAAGAGCTTTTTCTGTACTTAAAAGAGTAAAATCCTACTTGAGGTCAACCATGAAGGAGGAAAGACTGAATGCATTAGCAATATTTAGCGTTGAAGCAGAATTGGTTGAAAAATTAGATTTTAATGATACTATTAACACATTTGCCCATCAAAAAGCAAGAAAAAGAAAAGTATAAAATAATGATTTGTTACTTTTTGTAATATGATTATTTTATATTTTTATATATCTAAAATATATTTTGTTTAATTTTAATTTTATGTTTTTACTTGTTTTCACATAGGTATTATATACATGTACATATTGATGTGGCTAATAAACCTAAAATAAAGTTTTATTATTTATTCAAGTATCGAGTAGAGAAATGTGTACAATATTTTTTTTTAATTGGGGGCACCAAATTTTTTACAGCCTATGGGCACTATAGATCTTAATCCGGGACTGTTTACATGCGATTAACTCTGGGAGTTGGCTAATTCGAATTAAGTTATATCAGTTTAAACTGTGCATATAACCATGGTAAGTGGTATTTGGATTTTATATTCCTACTATATATATATATATATATATAAATAATATAATATGAGTATTGGTGTACGCTGAGATTATTTTATTGATTAACTTCTTGGAACAATTATTCTTATCTACACAACAACGACGACAGACAAAAAGGATAGGTTGCAGGTAGCTGGAAATCCGCGGGCCGCCGCACAGTGGGCGGAATTTCGAAAATAGGTGGAACAAATAAAATTTTCACCTATCGTATAATTGATTTTATCTTTTACAATTTGTTTATTATATTACTATGGTCAAGATAATATAACACCTATCTGTAGTAATTAAGATATAATAATATTTAACAAGCTTCAAATTGTAAACGATAATCTGCGATAGGTTAATTGTTGGTCTGTCGTACAATATTTTGAGTTATTTGCGTTTGACTTTTCGAGTTGTAAGAGTCATTTGATTTCTGTATTATATATTTTATTTAATATGGATGATACTAAAGAAGGTGTGTTTGAATTAATTTTTTATGTTAATAAATTTAACCACCCATTTGGTAGTATTATAAATTACTAATGCAACATTTTACGTTTAATTTTAATTATTTTAACTTTGATAGCAGTTTAAAAAAAATGGTCAAAATTGACCTCTGAAAATACTATGCTAAATTATTCCAAAGTTCATAAAATTCAATTAAACATATATTTTATTTGCTCTTCATTGCTTCTATCAAAGTAATAATTATTTTTGTTAGGTGTCATGTATAGAGAATTGTTTGAATTTTTAAAAAAAAGTATGCTATGGACACGGCAAAACTTTACATAGAACACTATAACTGGTATTATATGCCGGCTAGTGTTCATAAAATTTTATTACACGGTACTGATGTTATAAAACATTGCTTACTACCAATTGGACAACTATATGAGGAAGTCTCGGAGCAAGAAATAAGCATTATAAATCTTTTCGAGAGCATTTCACTCGGAAAACCAGTCGAATTGATACAAATATTGATCTTCTTCATCGTCTAATTGTTACTTCTGATCCGGTTATATCATCAATACGGCCACATCCTTCTAATAAAATGATGTCATTATCCTCCAAAGTGTTGACTCTTTTAACTTGTTCGAATTCAATTACTTCCGAAAAAACGGTTATGATTACCGACTCAAATTTTAAATGGAATAGTGTATTGCATGTTAAATTTGCTTAATGTTTTTTTAGTATATGCCTGATAAATTATAAAAAATCTTAAATGTTATTAAAAACTTGTACTGTAACGTTATAAGTACATTAAAACATTTAAAAATAAATATATTACATTTGTTATTTGTTTCCAGCTATTTTTGAAATTCCGCCCACTGTGCGCCGTGCCGCACAATGCGTATTAGCCGTCAATAATTATAATTGTTAATTACTCCACTAAAACACAACATTTTTGAAAATCCTTTCTTATTGCACGCTGAAAATATGAGAAGAACCTCTATTCCAAATTTCAAGTCCATGCGTTGCGTAGTTTTTGAGATACAGCGATCTGTGAGTGAGTGGTATTTGGATTTTATATTTATAGATCAGTGGTTCCCAACCGGTGTGCCGTGAGCGCCCTTTAAATGTACTGCGATAAATCTATAAATTGTTTTATAAAGGCGCGTTTACACGATGACAGTAGCACTCGACAGTCGCCGTCATGATAGTCGCTGTCGTAAGACTGTCGTCGTATAAACATAATGACAGTTGGTGCCACATTGTCAACTGTCAGCTGTCGAACTATCTAGCTCTGCTAGATAGTAGGCAGTAACTAGCTGACAGTGTGACAGCCACTTCTATCGTGTAAACAGTGACTACCACACTCTCAACTACTACCGTAGTACGATTTTTGTATTGTTGTTATCAATTATTACTTGTTATCACATATACCTACAGTTTTTATTCAATTAATTTAAATGTTTAAATAATAATATATATCTAATTATAATAATTAATTGAAAATTATATAAATGAAATTATAATTCAAAATGGTTTTTGATACTATTCAATTTCTAAAATATTACGAAGAGCATCCTTGTTTATGGGATAAATGTATACCTGACTTTAAGAATAGGCAAAATTAAAACAATAAGTGAATCAGTTAATTATAAATTATAATAAAGTGAATTATAAAATAAACTAGTGACACTGTTAGTCAATTTTAATTAGCTATCGCACGAAACACAATATTTGTTATGACAATTATTGTCACCGTGTAAACGCTCATCTTCATGTGACAGTAGCTGTCACATTACTATACGACAGTGCTGTCATGACTGCACTGTCGCCGTGTAAACGCGCCTTAAGTATGTATTTATCAGCTTATTACTGATATTCGAGATAAAAACTGATCGAACTAATCGTAGATACATATAATATTATTTATTGTAAGTATACCCGTCGCAGCCGTCTCGATCGATTGATTGAATTAATATATTTCTCAATAAATAACCCTCTAATAGAGTAGACTATAAATAGTATACATATATATATATAATATGGTTCACATAATATATGGATTGGTGTGCTGCGAAAACTTTGTTGGAGATGAAGTGTGCCGCATTGTTAAAAAGGTTGAAAACCACTGGTATAGATAGTCGATATAAGTCGATTCCTAATATGGTTGCACATGTATCATGGATTAGTAGCCAAATAGTAGGTGATGCTATCAATATTCTATCAAAGAATATGAATAATTTAAAACATTTATGGTGGTGTGTAAGAATTATTTTATCGACGTAAAACTAATAATTATATGTATTTTTCAATTTTATAACATTATTATTAATAATACAACTTAAACATACATGTAACACTTGATTTCGTTTTGTTATTAACCTGAACTCCATTCCAACAAAAGCGGTAGGTGGAAAAAACATTTTTATTTTCTCGCTTAACGCATGTAAATTTCTATGCTACTCTTTGGGAAAATGGTGACAGTAAATGTTGCCTGATAGATGGTAGTTTTCTTGAGCGAGTTAATTGACGCCATCACTAATTCTCCCACATAACTAAAATATCAAGATTGACCTGTCCAACCCGATAAATACCAGAATTATATTAAATCGTTAACACAATTCCTCAAAGGAGATAATTGTCTATTCCAATTAATATGATTAAATCTACATTGATAACTAATTAATTTAATCAGAACTGGGATTCAATGAATCGTATACACTATATATATATATATATTTAAACAGAATACTTCAATAAGTTATAACTTTGTATATCCGTCATGGTTATAATATCACTACCGTGACCATCAATGATGCAGATGGATTATGTAATCAGTAGTCACTCTAGCGCGGTGTATAGTCAGTGAGGGTCACGCAAGCACGTTTCGCGGTCGTTTCACATATGAGTATTATCATATGGTGTGATTTTTATTTATGTGCTCATTTATTATTATTATTTTTTTTATTTGGAGATAATAAAACGAATCTGACGCCGAATAGCTGCAACGATAGTGCGACGTATGTCACGGACCGAGATATGCGTACCTAAAATATTTACATTTTTTTACGCATGTGTTGCTGCCGTTTGTGTATACTAACAACTTTAATAAAAACGCGTGAAATGCACGGTCGACTCGATGTTGATATTTTAATTATAACAATAATTATCATTACTTTGATTTAGTTTTTGGCTCTAATTCTAAAAGTTCGAAGTCCGTGGCGTGCTCGTCGACCGCTGACATAGTGCGAGTTCAATGGTCGGACACGATACAGTTTGTCATTTGTCAACGGCGACCTGTTAGCATATATTGTGCGTATTTGTCGGTTACCATAATAAAAAGGTAAAAAATATGTATAATTGTTTTCATTATTTATAATTTTACAACACAATACAATTCTACTGTAGTGTATAGACTAAATTGTTACATTCGCTTTATTTCTAAATATTCAGAGAAGTTTTAGAATAAACTTCCCTTATTTATATGTTTAAAAATAAGTAAAATATATTATAGTATTTATAAATATATGGTTCATTGTAACTCTAACTGAGAACTATACATTTTCCAACATTTTCTAGTAGATGAACCATGATGCATTTTCCAATGAATTAACTATTTTCATGTATTTGAAATAAAATTTATAATTTTAATAAAATATATAAATATATATTAATTTATAATAAAATTTATAAAATGATAAGTGTTGATTTATGACTAGATCATTTTTGGGTAAGGGTTTTAACTTGTTTACCATAGTGTTTAATTTTACTAAATTTTAAATAATAAAATGTTATTAAAAACAAAAATATATC
The DNA here is from genome assembly GCF_003268045.1 of Sipha flava. Taxonomy (NCBI): domain Eukaryota; kingdom Metazoa; phylum Arthropoda; class Insecta; order Hemiptera; family Aphididae; genus Sipha; species Sipha flava. The sequence goes on along the minus strand of NW_020272866.1, from coordinate 399,627 downwards.
ACTTCAAAATATAATTTTTTAATTTTGATCATAACAAATTACAATTTACGGTTATCATTTTTAATTTTTATTAGTTTACTCGTCAGCAGTGCCGTAGCAACCAAACATTGCGCCCGGGGCCAAACTTCAAAATACGCCCTTATGTATTTTTAATTTAAAAATATTGCGCTTCTTAGATATTATTTTCAATGATTGCTTTAATCAATACGAAGGATGTTAAAGATTTTGTAAACAAAATATACGACATTGACCGTTTTAATTTTTAACATTAAATACAAGATTTTCATTTTCGCGCTCTCCCAGGAATTGCGCCCGGGGCGTAGACACCTCTTGCCTTACCCCTGCTACGGCCCTGCTCGTCAATATCACGATTTTTTTACAAATTAATTTTTTTTATTGTTTTTGTTACTTTAAGCATCGATTATAGAGTAAATATAATCAATGCTTCAAGAATAAAACGAAATTAATATGTGATAAATTCTAAAAATGTTATATAATTTTATTCAAAACAACGGGACATTTGACTTCCATTTATTAAAATGTGGCAAATATGATGCAAATATGCAAAGCAAAAAGGGTCAAAATATGCATTAATATGCACAAATAAATGAAAAATATGCTCAAATATGCATTATAAATTTAAATTACTTTATCAACTACAAACTTAATAAATTTATAACATAACAAATATAACAAAATTAGAAGTTTTGGACCTTTCAACATCAAATTAAATCAACAAAATATTTAAGTATATAAAAAAAATATTATATGTTTTTAAAACAGTTTAAACAAATTATAATAAAATATAATAAAATAGGATTGTTGGACCTTTCAACATCAAATTAAATCAATAAAATATTTAAATATAAAAAAAACTATTATTTTTTGTTTTCATAACAATTAATTACAATATACATTTCCATATTTTGTGGGGTCATGTTGGTTCTTTTTTCAGTTAATATCATTTTGTAAGTACTAAACGACCGTTCAACGTCCACAGATGTTATAGGTGCATATTTCATACAAGTACTCATCGTGGGTGTAAAATTTGGGGGTAAAAAACTCTTTTTTCCCGGATAGAACATCTGATATCTGCTTCAATATTTTAAAACCACAATTTTTGTGTATTAAATCAGAAACTCTTTTTAATAATTTTTCCATTATTTCCGGACACCATTTTCATGTTTAAAATAGTTTTATTAACAATTTTTGTCGCATCAAACAAACGCAAATTAGATGACTCTAATTTTTTAATACTTTTAACAAGTATAAAAAAATTAGTTTTAATATATGTAAGATCAGTTTTAACAGACTCTAACTTAAGCATATCTTCACATTTTCTTATACTGACCACATTTTTTTCTTTCAATTGTTTAATGATAATTATTTTTAGCTGTTCAAAATTATCAGCACAAAAGGTGGCTGCTTCAATCCAAGTACCCCATCTGTTGAGTATAGGTTCTGGTGGTAAGGCTACATTTGTCAAAACATCTTTGTAGACTTCTACACGATGAGAAGCTTTTAAGAACACTTTTTTTAAATTATTTATCAGTGTATTAACATTTGGAAATAATTCTCTCACTTTTTCAGCAATTCTTTGAAGCATATACGCTAAGCATGTATCATGTATCATGTTGGGAAAAAATACATTTAATGTTTTACCTGCCTTTATCATATATGGGGTTGCATCTGATAATAATAGCAAAAATTTTTCGTCATTACCACCACTTGGCCACAAAATCCTTAAGTCATCATTGACAAAACGTGCAATAGTAGAATGATTTGTTTTTTCTAGTTTTTTACTAGCAATTAAAAAGGGATTGAAAGAGTTTTCATTACTTAACGCACTTATTTAAAGATTAGCTATGTAGGTACCATTAATATCTGTTGTTTCATCTACAATTAAAAAAATATACGAATTCCCTACTTTTTCTCTTATGTTTTTTATTATTTTATTATAACAAGGCTCGAGATAAGATTTTCGAAGTAAACTCTCATCTGATATATGTTGATTCGTGTATTTTTGCAAGAAATCTAAATTGTGGAACTTGAAGTTTAAACCATGGTATCTTGGCAGCTATTAAGCTCAAACAGAGATCTTCATTAAAATTATTGGTATTAGATTTGTAAACATTTCCCAATAGCATTTGTTTTTCATTATTTAAACTTCGTTTCAAGGAATCAGTATGAAAATATGTTTGAACATGTGTGATTTGAAATTTTTTATTACACGGTACTTGGCGATTGCATACCTGACTACGTTTTCATCAGTTGTAAATACAATAGTGTCTCTATTATATGGTTCAATCCACTGGTTTATCAAACACTTAATATTTTTTCGTATTTTAAACATTTTTTCAAATTGTTTTTAATTTACGCAAAATAAGAATAAAAACTTCACTAAACCGTAAATGAAACGTGATAATATGTACACCACTACTAGTTACTACACATGACAAAATTGTCAATATTGTCATGCTACTACACTAATACATGAAACGGTAAAACATGGTGAATTTAAATCAGTTTATCACTTTTCAAATTTGCAGTGTAGCCAATAAATGAATACTAAATTTTTACACAACTTTAAGAAGTAACCTTAAAATTTATTTGTCAGATAATAGTTTATCAACGGTATTAAACTCGAAAAAATAAAATTCTATACCGTTTTAATAGTAATTGAAAATTTCAATTTCCAAAATAAAAACATGAAATAATTTGATTATTTACTATGATTTTAAAAAATATATACATTATATGCACTTATGCAAAAATATGCCTCAATCCTTCAAGTATGCCATTATATGCAAAATTAAATTTGATCTATGGAAGAGTTGGTTCGGAATCGCCCACATTTCGAATCCTTGTATAAGTACATATACTCGGTATGAACATGCAAATGCATAAAATTCCGGTCTCTAATTATAATGCATTTTGTATATCATGCGACGATATCCGTTCGTGAAAACTATTTCGTTCATGCACTTCAAAGTTCGAATATTCACAAGCACTATACGGTTATATCTAATTAATTTAACATCAGTGGAACTTGAGTACTTAACTCTATCTACCGTTTAGGCGGGTTACTTAGCTTCAAATTGATTATTTTTTAAGTTTGAAGTTTTAAACCAATGTTACAGCTTCAATAATATAGGTATAAAATACTTATACATGTTGTTTTATAGTCTATAGGTATTATAGCGACACGGAAACATTGTTCCCGCAGCGTCATTGGTTAGACAATGACAAAAAATAAATAAAAATGGTACCTATAGGCTAGTCTATAGCAGTAGTTCCCAAAGTGTGCTCCACAGCAGCGGTTCTTAACCATAGGGTCGCGACCCAATTTTGGGTCGCTAATAATTTTAAATGGGTCGGATAAAAATTTAAAACGTTCGTATAATATTTTTATTCTTAAGTCTTATAAATAATAAATGAAACCTCATGTAAGTTGGTTATCATGGAGAAAAATTTTAACGAGATTTTTTGAATTAAGAACTGAAATAGAAGTATTTTTAAGAGAAAAAATTCACTGTTATTCATCCATTTTCAAGATATAATTTGGTTGACAAAAGTTGCGTATCTATCAGATATTTTTTCGTTATTAAATGAGTTAAATTTGAGTATGCAAAGGCCATTAACTAATATTTTTACACGTTGTAATAAAGATATTAACTACAATCAAAACCAAATCATGAAACAAGCTTGATGTCGAACCCACTATGCGTATTTCACTTACTAACTCCATAGAAGAACTCTAAATTGATTCATTGGTAAAGCAACATAAAGACCAAGGAAGTCATTAAATTAAAAATTATTTAAAAAACAATACAATATTATTAAAAGAAATGTTTATTTTTAAATATAATGTAATTAATATTATGACTTGTTATGAATACAAGTAATATGAGTAAAAAATGTTATTCAATTAAGAGTGCCAAATAGTTATTTTTCATTCTGCCATTGAATATGATTCATAAAAAGGTCGCAGGAAATATTTGGTAAATTTCTTGGGTCGCCACTACACAAAGGTTAAGAACCGAATTTTACTGAAAAAATGCATACTTTAAGTATGAATGTAATTGATTTAACTCGCAAAAACAATAAATTGTTATGATGGTAGAATGTAATTTTAATAAAACATAAATAATCCAAGAGCTTATCTTTTTTGTTTTATCATTTGAAAAATAAGTGTCACGTGCTCTCATTTTCTTCTTTTTAGGAACTGAATCCATATTTGCACTTTGTAACGATTTTTTTTAATAATTTTAACTTAAAAATTAGTTAATTTGTAAATTGTAGGGCAACAACAGTCAACACTCAACAATACGCGGACTTGGAAAACACAATATTTCGTTAATTGTTTAATAATAATTTATAAAGAGTAATCGCACACTTCTACTCATGATAGCTGAACACATTACCCAGAATACCATAAATGTAATAATAATAATGTAATAATGTCTGTCAAAAGGTTTCTGTTTCCGTCGACAACAGGATGCTTTTATAATCGCGTATGTTTTCCAAGTATTTTCATTTTATTTTTATGTTTTTCATACACGATTCATATATAATATAAATACTATTATTAGTAATTTATTACTATATATTATTCGGCAATAAGTGAGATCGACTATTTATAATTACTTTGACTTGTTCGCGCTAACAGGCAATCTGTAGGAACTAGCCAAAAGTGACTTATCGATTAATGATTATTAATAATCGTATTGTTTTTTTTTTCAATTAAATACCTCCTATATCATATATTATGACATGTTAGGTACAATGTTAGGTATGTCGCATAGTCGCTAAATACCTAAATACCTAAGACCAGCTTTATGTAAAAAAAACTTCCAATTTTGTAACTGACACAAAAAATCTCAGGGGGGGCAATGGCCCCCACTGGCCCCCCCTTCCGGGCGTCCCTGCTATTAAGTACTTAGATGGTAGTTACCCACCTAGGTATTAGCAATTTATTAATTCTTTAAAGATTATTTTGTTTGTGTTAAGTTAACCAATATCATACACACATTTTGTGCAGACTTTGACCATTATATTTTGAAGTCCATTAGTTAATTATCTTTGATGTGGATACTGAAATTACAAAAGTATATGGTAATATTTGATACATCATATGTATACAGATTACACACGTTAATCCAACACAAAATATACATACTCAACAGTTTTCAGTCCCATCCCGGGGAGGAGATGCTATACCTTCACGTGGTCTCCCCAGTGAGTAGTGTGTTTTCAAATTTGACCTACTCAATACTTCAGTCCCTTCCAAAATATTTTTTATTATTTAAATGACATACTACTGTTAGCCCAACTTTAATTTGAAGGTACTTATTAAATTAAGAAAAAAAAAAAAAAATTAATAATAAATAATAAAAATAATATATAATTTAACTCTTAAATATTAATATAAATAACTTAATAGAGTATTAATATTTAATGCAGACATATTGCAAAGTATGAAAATTAATTGTAAAATAGATATATTATATATATTATATATTATATTTATTTTACAATGCAACATGTCTGCATTAAATATTAATACTCTGTTAAGTTATTTATATTAATATTTAAGAGTTAAATTATATATTATTTTTAATTAAATTGTTTTATCATGTTAAATGTAATGTATAATATTATTAAACAGATCCATATCAAAATACTATGTACAGATTTTTATTTTTTTTATAACCCAATCTTATTGTGTACTGTACCTTAAAATATAATAATCATCATTACTTTTATGATTTTATTAGGTGTTGTACCTCATGCCTTATATTATGTTTTTAAATTATTATCATTTACTACAGCATACTATTTATAGAATTTTAAATGTCGCATAATACCTGCAATATGAAATGACTATTGAAATCTGAACAATATAATTTTATAAAAGTATCTTATTAAATATTAAAACGAACATTGATTCATTAAAAGATTACCTCAGTAAATTGGGTGATGAATTTGTTTGTGTTATTGATGTTAATGAGTCTTGTATCGAATCACAAAAGTTTGTAATTAGAACTAATATTTATGATAGTAGTTCTGCCAAAAAATTTATAGATTTACTTTCTACATTGATTAATACATCATATATATTTCAATCAGAATTAAAAAATTCTATAAAGTAAGAACACCAAATATAATATCTATGTAAAGAGTATTGTGTAGTTAATTTACAAAATTAAACTGTTCTAATAAAACCTTCATTTTGTAGGGTTAATTTTCACAAATATTTTATTTATCATCACTCATCAAAAAATTAAAGTACTACTAAAACTACAGAACGTAATACTGACTGTAAGTCATCCTAAGGCATACTAATAAAAAAAGAATAATAAAAATACCTGAAAGATACTTACTTAAAATATACTCCACTTTCAGCTAAAGAGAAAATATTTTGGAATCATAACCATCCAGTTGATCCAAGCGATGCTTTAAAATATTTGAGAACAAATAATGAGGTAATTATATAATAGTAATATCCATTTTATAAATAACTCTCTCATGAACTCCACCATCAATACTTAAAAAAATAGGAAAAAGATTAAGTCATGTAAAAAATTCATCAAGAATTTGCTAACTTAATGTGTTCACTGAGTAGACCATCTTCCAATATAAACAGGAGGAAAGGTCAAATTAAAGTAAGCCAACATCAATAAGTCGTCGTAAAATAGAAATTACACGTGGAACTCTGAAGATAAAAGCTGGTGGTAGAAGACTTTCTAGTCAGGGAAAAAACATTATTCAAAAGAGACCTCATAACCTGAGATACAATATGGCTCAAGATCAAATGAATGCCAAAAGTCATGGCAAAAATCATTAGAATCTAGTGCAAGTTTAATTTTAATACAATAATAATTTAAAATATTTGTATATTGTAAAATCTTGAACAATTATTTAATAATACTTTTTATTTTAATTTTTTAAGATTCAATAGTTTTCATTATTTTATAAGGATTTAATAATAGATTTTTTCCAAAATACGTAATTTAATGTGTATTACTTTTCATTTATTTATAAAAAGTCATTTTTTGAAATCTTATTACTTACATATTTATTATATTAACCAAAATAAAATTATATTTTTACCTACTTTTAATCAATAATTTAGATACAAGTTTAAATTGAAAAAATATTTTATTAAGTACCTACTCTACTTTTTAGCGGAAGATGGTTGTTAAGAATTTTTAGATAATTTTTGAGTTCCCTAGTATTGATGGTCAAATTAAAGTTGTGCTGACAGTAGTATGTCATTTAAATAATAAAAAATAATTTGGATGGGACTTATTTATTTATTTATGCATATGACACTTTCGGCTTATCAATAATTAGTAGTGTTAATTACAATATAGAATAGCTAGTAAAATAAATAAAGTATAAAGAATAAAATGTGTAACAACAAAACAATAGTCAAAATAATCAATAAAAAATAAAAGGTAAATAAATAATAGTGGTAGCAACATAAACATTGGTAACTATAGTGAATGGGTAACAAGTAGGAAGGAATCACAAACGTATAGTGAGTTCATCGCACAATTTGGTGACTGCCGGACTGCCCTCGTGCAATTTGGCTAATCCTCCTTCAAACATCGTGTTAGGGCATGTCTGGACAATGTGATTGATAGTTTGTTTATCGCCGCATTCGCATAGTTAAGAGTTAAACATTCCCCATTTATGGAGTAAGCAGTTACATCTTCCCTGCTCCACCCTGATGCGGTTGAGAGTGGTCCATTGGGCCCGTGTAAGATCCCAACCAGGTACTTTTATAGTTGTGTCAGTAACAAGGGTTTTGTTACGAGTTTCTGCTACGCCCCATCGCTTTTTCCATAGCTCTTCTATGGGCTCTTCGGATACTTTATTACGCCAGATAGGGTTCCTTGAACTTAGCTTTATTGGATGATGTTCCAAAATATCCTTTTGTAGGGGCAAGTTTTGAAAGGTACTCAGTTTTAAGATGGTTTTTGAAGTATGAGATAACCTCCGGAGGTCATGAGGGGCTATGTTTGATAGGACCGGTAGCCATTCCGTTTGTGTGGATCTTACAGTTCCGGAGATGATGTGATTCAGCTCTATATCCACTTTCTTACAATGCGCACTTCTTGCCCATACTGGTGAGCAGTACTCGGCGACACTATACATTAATGCTAAGGCTGAGTTCGGAGTACACTGGTGCAGCACCGCTAGGTGCCCGCTAGCTTAGCTATGATGTTGTTGCGTGTTTTTAACTTATTTTTAACGGATTCCAGGTAATGGCTATAAGTTAGAGTTCTGTCGAATTTTACTTCTAAGTATTTGGGACAATCTTCAGTAGCGATTTTTTTACCTGTGATCAGTATTTCAAGTTCTTTTTTGGTTTCCCGATTGTTGAGATGGAAGGTTCTTGTTACTGACTTACCTGGATTAAGCGTTAGGTGCCACTTGTGGAAATATTTTTGCAATTTGTCTAGGTCTGCATTTAGCATATTCTCTAATTCTGCGAAGCTTCTGGCTTGAGTTACTAGCGCAACGTCATCCTCATACATAAACTTTCTTGAAGACGTTTCGGTAATATCTGCTATATATGCGTTAAATAATTGTGGAGACGGTACTGAACCTTGCGAGAGTCCATTTTGGAGGCGCTTGTAGTGGCTTTCTTTGCCGCTAAAAGATACACGGAATTTTCTATTTGATAGGATGTTATCTATTAGTCGTACCGTTGTTCTGCATTTTAATATTTTCGCTAGTTTTAGAATTAGACCTTTCTTCCAGACTGTGTCATACGCAGAATAAAGGTCTAAGAAAACCGCGCCGGACTTTTGCTGTCTTTGGAACCAGTTTTCTATGTGCGTGGCTAGAGCTAGCGCTTGATCGCAGCAATTTCTGTTTTTCCTAAAACCGGCTTGTTCAATGGGCAAGGATGCTTCAATCGTCGATTGTAAACGTGCTAGGATCATTCTTTCGAAGAGTTTGTATTTAGATAATAGCAGAGATATTGGTCTATAGTTTTTGGGGTCGGTGGGTTCTTTATTAGGCTTTAAGATAGCTATGACTTTGGATTCGCGCCAAGTATTTGGGATGTTATTCGAGTTAACTATGTTTGTGGCAAGTGTTGCAATCCAGTTAATGCTTCTGGGTCCAAGGTTTTTTAGAAACTCTGGAAGTACTCCATCTGTTCCAGCTGCTTTTCCATTTTTGACTGATTTTAGTGCGTTTAGAACTTCCTCTCCGGTAAAGTCTTTCATGAGTGCCATCTTTTCTTCGCATAAGTTTAATAGTTCTGAAAGTTCTTTTCTAGCTTCTATTTTTTCGCTCTTTTGTGGTTTGATATTAGACGTTCTGAATAGTAGGTTAGCTATATCGCTGGCTGCAACACTTCCAACTTTCCTTGATGGCTGCGAGGCTCCTAGTTTTGTCAAAAGAGCCCATCTTTTCCTGCTCGAGTGGGTGTATCCATCTCCTCTATTGCAGATGTCCACCCATTCCTTCTTTCCTCGTCTAGTAGGGCCATTAAGCGATTTGCACTTCCCGATTGCTCGTATTCTTGTAGTAGTAGCTCGCATTCCTTATTTCAGCACGGTATATAGTTCTGCCTGTATCCTCTTGGTATGGCTGTGGTAGCAGCTATCTTGATTAGTTTTACGAATCTAAGGTAATTTTCTGGGATAGGCGGTATTCGGTTGATATTATCTTCCATGTATTTAGTGTAATCTGACCATCTTGCTTTTCGAAAATTCCATATGGGTATTGCGGGCTTATTTATTCGTGGGAGGCTGATCCCTGTATCTATAATAACTGGTTTATGTTGGCTTTTTGGAAATTTTGTAAGATGGCACGGGAGACTCTAATAGGTTGGTGGTTCTTGTCTATTGATACAAAACATAGGTCCGGGGAAGTAGTTGTGCCCCATCTACCTGACTCAAATGTGCCAACTTGCTTAGCATCATATACTAAGAGCAATCGATTAACAGCTGCCCAGCTGGTAAGTTTTCCCCAATCTTCATTCTCGTTTGGGTAGCCCCATTCGGTGCTGTGTGAATTAAAGTCGCCTATGTAGATCGTTGGGTATTGTTGAACTGGAAGCACTGAGTTAGACCACATTTCTGAGGGTGGTTTATATACGTTGTAGGTTATAAGATTTCCTATGCGTATGCCAATTGAGTGTATATTTCCAGCTATGGGAACCACGTTTGTCTCTTCTATGTTTTGATTAACATAAGTTGCCAGCCCGTGTTTGCGATGTCCTATATAGTCGATCATATTGAAACCGGGGATTTTCAGACGACTGGACTCGCCTTCCGGCACATAGGTCTCTTGTAGTGCGAGTACATCTGCGTCTTTGAACGTTTTGCTTAGGATTTCGGATTTGGCTCTCGTTAAACCTTCGACGTTCAGGTGAACAACTCTTATACTTCTTAGAGATTCCTTTTTACTTGGGTAGGGTAGATCTTCACTGTTTATGTTTTGTGTTTTTTTTTTATAGGTTTTATTTTTATTTTGTTTTTTGTGCGATTTTTTGGTTATTCTTTGTTTAACACGTGCAGCGTGCAAGTCAAAAGAGCCCTGAAAAGGGCTGTTTTTGCCGAAAAAGCCAGGTGGTCCACGGACGTCTGGCTTTCGATGTGATGCTATTTGGTTTCGTGTGTTCATTGTGGAAAATTCGCAGTTCAGATCCTTTGAAAATTCGAAAACACACTACTCACTGGGGAGACCACGTGAAGGTATAGCATCTCCTCCCCGGGATGGGACTAAAAACTGTTAAGTATGTATATTTTGTGTTGGATTAAAGTGTGTAATCTATATACATATGATGTATCAAATATTACCATATACTGTTGTAATTTCAGTATCCACATCAAAGATAATTAACTAATGGACTTCAAAATATAATGGTCAAAGTCTGCACAAAATGTGTGTATGATATTGGTTAACTTAACACATACAAAATAATCTTTAAAGAATTAATAAATTGCTAATACCTAGGTGGGTCACTACCATCAAAGTACTTAATAGTTAATAGAATAATAGTATTGATAATTTTATAATAGACATTTTATTTATGAAAATGTAATTCTCTATTCTACCTATAATTGTGACTTATTAAGAGGTAATTATTGTAAAAAATTAATTATAACAAAATATTATTTGAATCAAACATAGACATATTACATTTATTACATAATATCCATTTATTTATTGTATAATAGTGAATAGGTACCATCTAAATAATATGCATAGTATAAGAAATAATATATAATTATATTTTATGTATGTATATACATAAACATATAATGTTGTTAATTGTGAATTATATATTTTTGATAATAGGTAGTTGATAATAGGTTTGTTCGTTTTGTCAAAAAGTGTACACTTTTTTCACACTGACCCAAGTGTAAGTGTAGGCACAGTATTTATAGTGTATAGTTGATCGTTATCAAATTAAGCCTTATCAGCTAAAAGTTTAATCTGCAATTTCAAATAAATGTCGAAACATGACTCACCAAATACTAAATACCAATTACCGGCTATTATAATCGTTTATAGTATTTGGACTCACAAATACTGTGGTTGAGTTATAAAAATAATAAAATATATATATATTTTATGATATTTTTATATTATATTATTATATATTATAATATATATTTAATCGTCAATAATATATAAAAATAATTTAAACAACCATCATCGTCGTCATCGTTTACATATACAGCTGCTGGGATTTTGATAGGATTCCACAGGTTTAACAATATTTCATCATTGGAAGAGTCACAAAACTCTATCATGTGCAATTTTTGTATTTCTATTTATTTTAATATTACAATTGTTAATTATTAATATTAAATATTATACAAAAAGTTTACTAAACTATTGTTCAATTCTACTACCAATAGAAATAAATTATTATCAATTATTAAAATTGATAAAAAAAATCAGCTGATTAATCTACACCAAAACGGGTATCTGATCACACCCCTTACACTTCACCCAGACAATACACTAATTAGTGTACACTTTTTTTTCCTAAATTAACAAACCTTATGATTAGTATTATATTTACGCGACGTTTTCAAATGAACTAATGAACATGGGTTATTTATATAAGGCGCTGGGGCACTAAGGGGTTTGGTAATACGCAGCCGGGCGAGCCCCGGCTTGACTAGAATTTTTTTGGGGGCATAGTAAAATTTAAAATAACCATAGTAAAATGTCTATGTATATTTTAATATGTTCATGGAAATCAATTAATTGTATTTATATCATTTGATTTTAAAGAATTTAAAGTTTTACTTTTAACTTCAAAAATATATGTTTAAAAATTAGCAATATAATACTTGATTTTATGTATAGATATAATTACTACATTGTTTTTAATTTACAACAGAATCTACTATGTTGAAGTGTTAGAAAAAAATTAGGGGTACTGTTTAAATATTGGGGCATTAATCTTATTTAGGCTCGATCGGAGGTTTAAGACTGTATACGCCTATGTTGGCCATACCTGCACGAAGAAATTTTCACGCCTATGCATATTCTTTAACTTGCAAATATAGGCGTCACTAAGGGGTATCGTTGCTACCTCAGAAATTGTTTTTTTAGGGTGGGGGTCCAACATTTTTATTTTATCTGTTCTCTAATTATAATTATAGTTTAATTCAATATCGACAGATTATTGTTAATAACTATAGTAATAGTCACAATAGTTATACATACATCACACATATTCTGCACAAATGTTTTCTATAATAGGTAAGTACTATAATTTGAAATCAATTTTTATTTGGTAGTAAAATGTCATAAAAAAAATACAATATTTAATTAACAATAATAAATAATATTAAAAAAGCAGTATAATTTAAACATGGTTTATACATTATAGGTATATTATGTAATCTATAAACTTTGTATTTTGAAAATAATGGGAAATTAAAATACACTTTTAAACCATTGAGTATGTAAAAATTTCAATGGGGGGTCCGGACCCGAAAATCCCCCCTTGGGTACGCCCCTGTAATGAACTGTAAATTATTTTTAAGTTTGTATTGAAAAAAAATTAGTTTCGCTCTCTCCATGGGCTCAACTCAAATACGCCCTTGCGCCGCGCCGTCATGAAATACTATGGGGTCTAAAATTTTTCTTATGATTTGTCTTGCTATGACTTGAGGAGGGGTTCCCTGAAAAAATATTAGATCAAAAAGGGCGCCGTGAGTCAAAAAAGTTTGGAAAGCACCGATCTATAGGTAAGGAGAGTTAAAAAAAATCCATTTGTTTTACTAGTTACTCGTGAAACTAGTTGTTTATTAGTGAAAAGATATTATAGTTTAATATATTGGTACTTAGTAGATTTTATTTATTGTTTTGTTTCTTTAGTACTCCGAATTATTACTATTTTTCAGTATATCAAATAATTTCGTTTTTTAAATGAATCATTTCGGTTTTTTCGGTGTACCGTTACAAACCGGCATTGAAATTAAAACCATAATACCAAAAATTATTTTCATTACGGTCAGCCCTAGTTACGACTAAAAAGTAGATAATTTAACTTTGAAAATTTGAGTATGTATAATGGTATCTTATTGCTATCAAGATCAAGATGAATATGGTTCAATTTTATAATAATTTCTTGTCGAGTGTCTTTAATTTTGTGTCATTTATAAAGTGATTTTTAATTTTTTTTTATTGTGTATTACGCAATTATATTATATTAATCTCATATCATTTGTCACTATTAACCAATCTTAAATGAAAACACCATGTTAAAAAAAATAGGAGTTTTGTAGTTATCATAGCGTCTATAACATTTAGGCCGTTTGCACACAGTCTGATAATATCGGACAATATTATCGGTGATTTTGTCGGATACACCGATAAAGCGTTATTTTAAATCAATCGTTTGCACACTAGTTCCGGGGACATGGTAGGAACCTCCACGCGGTGTTCCTGGAACGACGATATTGCATTTTTATGAGATATATCTGGTATATGCGACAATAATGCAGCGCTCATCAACCAATCCTACCAACCACGGTCTTAAACCCAAAAGGCCCTTTTCAGGGTCAACCATGACGATGATATCTATAAATATCGAAGGTCTTACACCAGAGAAAGAAAATATTTTAGCAGAGTTATGTAAAACATCGGGATGTGAGGTGCTGTGTCTACAAGAGACGCACCGAGATACAAACCACAGAAGACCAAAAATAAACGGGATGAGACTAGTGGTAGAAAGGCCACACAGTAAATACGGAAGTGCTATATTTACTAAACCTGATTTGGATATAATATCGACAGGGATCACAGACAAAAACAATATAGAAATTATGACAATAGACATAAAACAATGCACCATAACATCAATATATAAGCCCCCTAATGTATCATTTGAATTTGAAAAACCTGAGAACTACAGGGAAAGAAATACAAAAATCGTAATAGGAGATTTTAATAGACATAATGTGATGTGGGGATACACAGAGAACAATGAAGATGGTGAAAAAGTCGAAGATTGGGCAGAAAGGGACAATATGAGTTTAATACATGGTGCTAAACTCCCACCATCATTTAACAGCGGTAGATGGCGGAAAGGATATAACCCCGACAACATCTTCGTGAGCCATAATATAAGAAATATGAGCATTAAATCAATAATGAAAGCTATCCCAAAAACTCAACATCGACCGATCCAATGCCAGATAAATGCAGTCATAATACCGCGAATGGTACCCTTTAGGGGACGATTCAACTTTAAAAAGGCTAAATGGGCAGAAGTCACGAAATATATGGATACTGAAATACAAACGCTACAACCAACACCTACTAATTACTGCAAAATTGTTGATAGCCTAAAGAAGGTCTCAAGGAAATATATACCAAGGGGTTGCCATATCAATTACATCAAGGGACTACGGCAAGACACCATAAAGGACTTAGAAACCTACTACGAAAGGTATGAGGAAGATCTCTTTTCGGAACTAACAATTGAAGCTGGAGAACGTATTTTGAAGCGTATAGCCGAAGAACGTAAAAAAGAATAGTTGACATTAATTAAGGATCTAGATATGGTCAAAAACAGCAGCAAAGCCTGGAAACTAATAAAAAGCATGAACAATGAAAAACAACAACCGAAAGAGCATATAAACATAACACCAGACCAAATTGCACACAAATTATTAATGAATGGCGAAACGAAAACAAAAGGGAAGAAAACTAAGCTTAAATTTAAAATAGATATGAAGAATAATACAAGTGACTTCAACAAACCATTCGAAATGGATGAGCTAAATATGGCCATCGGAGTAATGAAGAATAGGAAAGCAGCGGGCATAGACGAAATCATGACAGAACAGATCAAGCAACTAGGCCCCAAAGCCAAAGAATGGCTACTAAACATGTTCAATAGCTGTATCAAAACCGATAGTATTCCAATAGAATGGCTCAAATCACATGTTGTGGCATTATTGAAGCCTGGAAAAGCCCCTACAGATGCAAGTAACTTTAGACCCGTGTCACTATTATGTCATACATATAAAATGTTTGAGAGAATGGTACTGAATAGAATAAAAGACAAGATAGACGGGAAGCTTATTAAGCAACAAGCTGGATTTAGGGCTGGTAAGTCATGCACAGGGCTAATACTTAACCTTGTTGAAGAAATAGAGAAAGGCTATGAGAATAATGTAATAACAGGTACAGCTTTTATCAACCTCAGCGCTGCATACGATACGGTTAATCATAGATTACTACTAAAGAAAATACATAAGCTAACTGAAGATGCGAAATTTACAAAAAATATTAGTCTTTTACTAAGGAATTTACTAAGAAACGGTTTTTTGTATCATTGCAGGCCAAAAAGAGCAGATGAAGAAGACAAAATAATGGATTACCCAAAGGAAGTGTTCTATCACCAATTTTATTTAATATTTATACTAATGATCAACCAATTAGGGCCCAAACGAAGCACTTTATATACGCTGATGACCTCGCTATTACAACCCAGGCCAAAATATTCGAAGAAGTGGAAGTTTTATTATTGCTTATTATAATGATAATTATCTCAAGCCGAATCCAGCAAAAACACAAATTACCGCTTTCCATTTACGAAACAGAGACGCCAAAAGGAAACTGAGAATGAATTGGCAAGACACAGAATTAGAGCACTGCGAAGAACCAATATACTTAGGCATTAAACTTGACCGCGCCCTGACATATAGAAGTCACTGTGAAAACACAAAAAAGAAAATAGGAACAAGAAATTGCTTGCTTCAAAAACTGGTTGGCTCTCAATGGGACGCAGATCCTCATGTCTTGAGAATGACAGCCTTATCATTATGTTACTCGACGGGTAAATACGCTTGTGCTGCATGGAGAAACTCAGCACATGCCAAAAAGATAGATGTGGCTCTAAATGTAACTAACAGATTAATTACTGGGTGCCTGAGACCAACACCAGTTCAGAAAGTACAAGTACTATGCGGTATAGCACCCCCTAATATAAGGCGAGAGGTGGCAGCAAGGTTAGAGAAAACAAAACAAGAATTAGACTTAAGACATCCTTTATATGGAGGTAAAACCACGGGGAGCCGGCTCAAATCAAGGAAAAATTTTTTGAAGACAACAATTAGCCTATCACAAACACCTGAAACAACAAGAATAGACTTATGGAAGGAGGCAATAAAAGAGCATAACTCACTGCTATGGAAGGATCCGAAGGAAAGCCTACCAACCGGAAGTCATCTACCATGGTTGGTATGGAAGACACTAAATAGATTACGAACCGAAACTGGAAGGACAGCGAGTAATATGGAAAAATGGGGATTGAAAGATGATGGGAAATGCGAATGTGGTGGGGAGCAGGATGCGGACCATTTGTATGCCCACAATTATCAAATAAGTGTAGAAAGGAAGATTTTTTGACGCATAAAATTTCAGACAAAGCAATACAAGTTGCGGCTTATTGGGAAACGAAGGGAATATGAAGATCGATACAACAAGAAGAAGACACTAGTTTCGATCCGATAAAATGTCTGATTTATTTCACAGTTATCGTTGTGCATGTCGGACAACGACCAAAATCGGACGATAATTTGTCGGTCCGGTTTTAATGATTATTAAAAATAAATAGTACGTTTGCACACTCGCCGATATTATCGGAATAATGAAATAAAATGTAGTTTAAATTCATGGCATGCATCAACGTATTCAATATTAAGTAAATTTTTAAAAATTAGTTACTTTCTCTACGGCATGCCGACTTTGATCGAGTTAGTGGAATTAAGGCAATGTCTTTGGGATAAAACGATTAATGAGTATAATTGGTGTTATTAGATTATGAAACAAAATCATCACAATTATTATTACGTAACTAGTAATATTTGTCGTCGAGGTTTCATAAACCTTATATAATAAAACTATTTTTTTATTGCTATTTATTATATTTTATATTACATTTTTCAAAGAAATTAAGCTGCTATTAACAAAAGTGTAGTGTATTAAAGGTATTTTTATGTTATAACTATGATACATCTAGTTAAATATTTTAGAATACTATTAAAATTAATTTTAACTATACTTAACTTTTCTTTTTCATAGGTCGGCTGAAAATAAGAACATGTTTTTTGAAAATGGAAAATATTCAGATTCTAGTCTTTCATGGGGAGATTTATATCCTCAAGTTGTTAAACTGTTTTTTTAATAAGTTCGAATTACCGTTGACTTCAATAATTTAAATGATATTTTCAGGTATTGGCAAGTTGTACTTCTTTATTAATGGTTATTCAACCGGGATTACATTTAGCCTATTCGAATAATTTATTTCATCATATGACATCATTCAAGAATGGACAATTCTCATGGATAAGTAATTAGAATTTAATAAAATTTTATTAAAAATATCTAACAAATTATTTCATTAATTACTAAATGTAGGTAAACTTTAATTTTAGATTTTTATGTATTTTACTATTTTTTAAAAATTGTATTAAATTATGATAAATTATATTGTATAGTTTAATTTTTTCTTAAAACATTTTAAATTAAGGTATTAATTAATAAATAATAAGTAATAAATAAGTAATTATAAAAAATATAATAATAAATAAGTAATAAATTAAGGTAATTTATTACTTAATAATATATAATTAAAATATCATCAGAAAAAATATATCATATTAGTGTGACAGTAAACTTGTTATTTAGATTATAATTTGGTATAAAACCAATTATATTGTATTGTCAACAAAAATACCTAATATTTTTAATTAATAATTTATATAGAGTCTATAATGAAATTAGATCTTAATTAATCAATTATACAAGTTTTATGGTTGAAAATAAGTCAATATAACTATTAAATATGATGATGAATTAACGTGATTATTGTGTAGGAATTGAGAGTTAAGCATTTTTTGAGAAGATATAGAAATATAAAAAAAGAACAAAATAAAAAAAGAATCGGATGGGCTTCGCTTTGCTGTACAGTAGGAAGTGGAGTACACCTTGTTTATAGGATAGGTCTTTATAATGGATTTGTTAAATTTGAATGCTATGATAGATATCATTGTATACGAATAACGATTCTGAATGAAGATGATTTGTTAGATATGTATAGAAAAAATATTATTATATTATAATAATCTTATATATAGAAAGCAGTCTTCCAAAAATTTTCTATTTGGATAAAATGTCTATATAAATATCCTATATAATTATATTTGATCAACAAAAAATGAGTCAAAACAGCTCTTATTATTTTATTATGAAATATCGAATATTTCAAATGCCTATAAGTTGCTTAAAAATCAGTATAATATTTTGAAAAAAATACGCTTAAAGAAAATGCCAAACTTAATAACTAGTATAATTTTCGAGTTTTTGCGACTTTCACTTTTTGAATAATAACAAATATTTAAAATCGTTTGAGGATAAATCGTTATTTTATGCAATTTTGTAAGAATTAAATTTCAAACGATCATAACATTTTTTTCTTAAAGTCCGGTAAAAATGTTTTTATAGTTTTTTGAAGAATAACTTATGGATAATATAGTGTTAAAATTTTGAACCTTAAGTGTAAACAGAATACATTTTATGAATTTTTATCTACAAAATAACTTGCAAATTAATGTAATTTTGACATATTTTATATAAATTTGAACTTTATACGCTTATAAAAAAATGATTTCCAATTTTTTTCAGTTTCAGTAAGTATGACTTATAATGAACTTTGTATTAAATTTTCAAGAGTTTTTGGACAGCCAAATTTTTTTATAGATTTAAAAAAAAAAACTTAGAAAAATTGGAAATTTAAATTGTCTATTAATAAGTTAAAAAAATTCAAAATAATTCGAAAACATTACCATGTATAGAAGACGCTAATTTAAATATTTGGTGAAATTTTCAAGTGTATGCGGTTTTTCATTTTTGAGTTTGTACATTTTAAAAAAAATGTGTTTACCAAAATGTGGTTTTGCGTAAAAATTTCCGTCTTTTCGTAATTTTTTTATGGTTTTTTCGATGCTTTTAAAAATTATTAAAAAAGTTTGACTTTTGACTTGTCTTCTTAAATAACAACTTCAGAAAAGTTGCTATTTAAGAAAATCGAAGCATTTTTACTGCCCCAAAATGTGATGACAGACACAAAAATAAAAAATAAATATAACACACATCATTGTAAAATTAATAGATTCCATCACTCTGTTCAGAATCTACTTCTACTTATTTAAATCGTCTAGTTACAATAATACTAAATTTCATATAATTTAAATGTAATTGAATTTTATTATATTTAAATTATTTGTAAACACAAAATTATTATTTTCTCAATGTAATGGAGATCTATTTAAGGATTTAATTGTATTTAATTTAATGATTTGAGGATTACGATTTCTCCATATTATTATCAACTATAATAGCTTCTTAAATTCTTAAGTCAATATAGTATTTAAAATTGTAAATACAACAAAATTATAGTTTCTTCGAAAATATGATCTGATTTATATATACAAAAGAGTCATACCTAATGCCTTTAATTATTTTAACTAGGTCTTTTTAGTTTAATTTATCGATAAATAATTTAAAACTTTCTATGGTTTAAACATGAATATTTCGTAATTTTAATTGGAAGATGGATTCTTTATAATACGTAGAAAGTTTAAGCTACAATAATTAAGAAACAAAATATTAAAAGTTTTTAAATATATTTAAAATGGCAAAAATTTAATAAAATGTTTGTTTCTTTGATTTACATTCGAATAATAATATAAATTAATTTTAACAACTTATATTTTAACATTTTTTTTACTTTTCATCAAACTTGAGTTATTATGAACGTATACACTATAATATTTTTTTAAATGTTCTACAATTAATTGGTGTAAAATTAAAATGTTGTTCTATGTAAGCAAGTGTTGTAGCTTTATGCATACCCATCGGAGCGCTAATAATCGGTCAATTAATGGATCGAATTGGCCGAAAAAAGGCTTGTATCATAACCTGTTTGATATTACTCTCATCATGGACAGTAGCCACATTTATGACTTCTGACGAAATCTACTGGTTTTTTGCATTCAGAATACTTGCTGGGATCGGTGGAGGTATAGTAAATAAAATGATCAGTATTGTTGACGAATATATATACATGTATATATAAATAAACACATTTGAATATTATAGGAATGACTACAGTCTGCATGATATACGTGTCAGAAATTAGTCACTCATCTTACAAACAGCTCTTGTTGTCGTTGAATAGTGTTTTCTTCTCTGGTGGGATACTACTCTCCACTTCAATTGTGCAGTTAGAGTGGAACATCATAAATTACACGTTCATTGGGCTTACGGTTGTTAACATAGTACTGATAATCATCAACATGCCAGAAAGCCCGATTTGGATACTGAAGTTTAAAAGTCCTGAGCACGTTGACGAAGCTAAATCAGCGATGCAGCAACTTTACCCGCGAAATAAACAAGTATGTAATGTATACCATTAATATAATATGGTAACTTAAATGATGCCAGTGCAAGGACATTGTAAACTCCGCCAGTTTTTTTTTTTTTGTTTACCTGCTCAGTGCTCACACTGCCACGTGCCTTATCACATTAAATACGTTGACATCTATTGCGATGATGTATGTAGAAATAATTAAAATTATTGTTATGGTTAGATCGATTCATTTTAAGGTGGATATATATGGATATATATATGGATTATTGTTTTTATCTCCCGAAAATGTTTCCTATGTATTTGCATTTACTTTAGAAGCAATCATACCATCTAACCCCAGAGTTATTAAGTTCTTACATTACCTTATTGACAATTACATACGCAATGACGAAGCGTTTCCTCCTTATTTGTGGGCTGATCAAAGTGCAAATTTAAATCGAACTACAAATGCCTGTGAATCCTTTCATAGTCATCTTAGAAATTAATTTTATAATAGTTAACTAAATGTACATATTTTTAGTAAAGTTCTTATTGAATTTCGAAATAAAAAAAAAAAAAAAGACCCTTTTACAGGATGCTATAAATAGGTACACTAATGGAGTAATAGACGTCTTACAATATTCACAAATTGTATCACATCGTTTTAGTTAAATAAAAATAAATAAAACCATGACATAACTATATATTTTTGGATTGTTTGGTATGGGTATTGATTATTTATTATGATTTTTTTAGTATGATTTAAATATCTTAAGATTTTTTAAATGAAAAACCCCCAGGAAACCTCGGTATTTGTTTAATCTAGAGTTGACGGTTTTAAAATCATACCGGTATTCGGTATTAAAATCATTACTGCTATGAAACGGCACACTGAAAATAATTTTATACTGAAGTATTGAAATTAAGGATGGGCCGATACTATTTTTTACTGATAATCGATATTCCGATGTATCCAACCAATATAAAACCGATAATTGATATAAATTAAAAATAAACTTTTCGGCAAAAATCATGAATCGATACTAAAATTTATTTGATACCACAAATCTATAACTGATAAAACCGATCCTACTTAATATAAGCATTAGTTTCATGGGCGTAGCTAAAATTTGAATCAGAGAGGGGCAAAAACATAAAATGATTAGTGTTAAACTCGTAATTCAAATAATCTACAGATAGACCATTGGATTACACATAAAACGTCAAAACGATTACACGTGTAGATATCACTCGGTCCCACTAAATTATTTTTAGAATTTTCTAAAATTCTATCTTATTTCTATCTTATTTAATTTTTGATTTTAATGTAAAACTTACGCGTTTGGTATAAACAAATATAATTCAGTTTGAGGCGCAGGGGTGGGCAAGTGCCCCCCCCTGACCCACCCTCGCTACACCCATGATTAGTTTATATTTTTAAGTACCTTAGCAATTTTTTTTTTCAAATAAATAATTATGATATAGACATAATATTAAAGAAGTATTTAAAGAATAAATAAAAAATTAACAAATTAATAACTAAAAAATTGTATACTTGTCAATCTTTTTACAGTTCTTTTAGTCGGAAATACGAGGGCTATTTTCAGAAACTAGGGAACGTTTTGTAATAAAATAAAAACTAGGTACAGGAAAAATATTTTATTATATACATCTGAAAGAGTGACTAAAATGCTACTTTTCTACATAGTCACCAAACAAATTAAGGCACTTATCGTAGCGGTGGACAAGCTTCGAAATTCCTTCGTCATAGAAATCCGCCGCCTGCGATCTCAGCCACTGAGTGACGCACGCCCGGAGCTCGTCGTCATCAAAACGCTGTGTCGCTAGCCAGTTCTTTATCTTCGGGAACAAGTGAAAATCACTCGGTGCTAGGTCGGGACTGTAGGGTCTGATCGGTACTGCCAAACATTGCGCAAGAATAGAAGAGCAGTGCAAAACAAGCGCCGAGGAAAGTTATCGTCAAAAATTTTGTTTTTTCATGACAATGCCCGACCTCACACGGCAAATCGAACTGCAGAACTTCTTGACTCATTCAAATGGGAGATTTTCCCACATCCACCCTACAGTTCCGACCTAGCACCGAGTGATTTTCACTTGTTCCCGAAGATGAAGAACTGGCTAGCGACACAGCGTTTTGATGACGACGACGAGCTCCGGGCGTGCGTCACTCAGTGGCTGAGATCGCAGGCGGCGGATTTCTATGACGAAGGAATTTCGAAGCTTGTCCACCGCTACGATAAGTGCCTTAATTTGTTTGGTGACTATGTAGAATAGTAGCATTTTAGTCACTCTTTCAGATGTATATAATAAAATATTTTTCCTGTACCTAGTTTTTGTTTTATTACAAAACGTTCCCTAGTTTCTGAATAGCTCTCGTAGTTTAAAAAAATAACATTGTTCTTTTTAAGTTTTAACTAATTAAAAATTGTCAAAAAAAAAATCAAAAACATTAAATAAAATGTGAAATAATTTAAACGAATTGAAGTGCAAATTAATTGAAATAATAATAACTTATAATAAGGATAAACAAAAAAAAATTGTTAATTATAAATTAAAATAGATATAATAAATATAAAATTTAAAAAAAATTAGATTTTATTATATATATTTAATATTTTTTGAGAAAAATAATAAATGTCTCACTTTGTCAGAATGTATTGTATTTTTACTTTTAGAACAAATAAAATCAGCTGTACTAAAGACGAGTACAGAGTCCACTGAACTAAATTGACTTGAATAATATCATTTTTTTCTTCGCCTTTCTCCCAATTATTTGAGATAGGCTACCCTCTTCCTTAATCTCCACTTGTCTCGATTTTCTATATTTTTTATGGATTTGAATGATATCTAACTGATAAATTTTATTTTTAATCTATCATTTTTAATTTTGTTTTTAGTTTGTCAGCCAACAAATTTTTTTATCTTGAAAATTATCTTTCCATATCTACAAAAGTAATAGGTGCGTATTTAAAAAATATATCATTTCATTTGGCGATTCGGTTTGAATTAACTCATAATTTATGTCTTAATTTTTTTATTATACTTTTCTACTTTTTCAAAAACAGATTTATCCCAATACCTATGAATATTTCCAAAATATCAAATAAAAAACGTTAAAATATGCGCTAAAAGATAAAATATGCAATTAAAAACGTAAAATATGTCATTAAAATAAAAATACATGGGTAAATTTCGAAATATGCAAAAATATACTCTAAAAATTTGATTGTTTAAAATAAAACAAATGTTGTGCTAACTTAGCATATCATACGACTAACCACAATAATTATGTAAATACATACAAATCTGAGCTCTAGTTATAATACGAGTATATAATACATGTAATATTTTGTATGCATTGAATAATAAACATATTGTTTTAATTATTCCTAATATATTATTTGTGTTATTTTTAATTAATATTAAATTATTAATAAATCAATATTAAATCTAGTTCTTTTATCTTCCTTCACTGAATATATAATAACTCAGCAGTCAAACTAGGATAAGATAATTTATTATATAATTAAATCCTTATAACATGTATATGTACTTTCGTCTAAGTAGATTGTACATATACAGAAATACGTATAACATATATGTATATATATATAAATGTTAGAGTATGTATGAAATATATGTATATAGTAAATCATATATAAGTAAGAAGAGATAAATATATAACGAGTATATTGTAGGCACATCCTATTTTTACATAAATACACTATCAATCATTAAATATATGCTATTCCATCTAGTGGTCACATCTTGGATACACTTTTGTCCCTTTAATTTTTTTTGTTGTTAATATTTTGTCAATAATTTATTGAATGAAATGATATACTTGAAATTACCATCTAGTTCTCTCACTTTTTTTAATAAATCTTCATATTTATTTATTTATTATTTTTTTTTTTGTTATAATTTTATGAATTATTTATAAATATTCATACTATTCAAATTTTATGAAAATAAAATATTATTTTTTATGTTGGTGATTCTTTTTTTTGCGGAATTGGTTTAAGAATCGGTGTTAAAATCGATAGTGATGTATCTGTAACAATCAGAATTACCACTAGGTAATTTTAATACACTATAAATAACGGTAGCTGATAATCTGGAAATCCGTTAAACTCAAAAATGTTGATTTAATATCAAAAATAATACGCATAATAAAAATAAGTTATAGTAAATAGTTATTATATTTTTTTTTTTTTTTTTTTTGAGGGGGGTGTATTAGGCCTTTAAGACCATCCTGTCTCACAATAATAATAATATTAATATATATAATATTTATTTAGTATAAATTCAGTACCTTATAGTACTTTATTTGATATTGTACCTTATTTGAGCGAAACCGGTGGATATTGCCAACATTATATGGTGTACCGAAAAACTGTCAAATCTGTAGTGTAACTGTACAACGTGTTTCCTGCAGGTGTTCGAACGAGAATGGGAGCGGCTGAAGTCCACGAGTTCGTGCTGCGTGGCAGTGGCCACCGGAAACTCGTCGTTCATCGAGTCCGTGCGTTCAAATGCCGCAGCGTATAAACCGATGGTCGTACTGGCCTTTCTGCTACTACTGCAGCAGCTAACCGGCGCCTACCCGTGTATATCTTACGCGCTGCCTGTTTTGAAACGGGTTTTGTCTGGTCGCGAATATTCGATCAGCGAAATCGATTCATTGACCGCGTTGGGCGCCATACGGTTCGCGGCCGGTCTGCTCACGTGCGCGCTATCGTTCTACGTGGGCCGCAAACCGTTGATGATGTTCTCGTGCGCCGGTATGGTACTGTCCTCCGCACTGGTGATCGTCTTCCAAGATTTCGTCACGGGCCCATCTACGGTCCCGTTGCCCTTGTGCGGTGTAATGTTGTTCGTGTTCAGCAGCTCGCTGGGCGTACTCGTGTTTCCGTGGACGATGATATGTGAGCTGCTGTCCACTCCTGTCAGGGCTGTCGGTGGCTGTCTGCTAGTGTCCTACACTTATGTGATCATGTTCATGGTGCTGAAGGTGTTCCCACATGTGCTGGAAAATCTATCCGTGGTCGGTATTTATCTGTTTTTTGGCGTTACATCCCTGCTAATGGCCGCCTACGTGCATTTCGTCGTACCCGAGACGCTGGGAAAGAGTTTTCACGAAATTGAAGCCTATTTTACGAAAAATCTGGAGAAACCGGATCATATGTGATAAGGATTATATGTTACAAAAATAAAATACATACACACATATATATACCGATACTAATCACTCACTCACACACATATGTTTATATACGTATTAAATTGAGTGCGTACGATTATCCTATTTACTGCTTTGTTTAAATTAACGTAGAACTACAGAGTACCATTATTGTTCTATACGATTTGTGTATAATATATTATAATGTGCTCATTACTACATGTTCTTTAATTTTTGCCACCAAAAATCGATCAAATATTTCGACTTGTTAGATTATTTATACTATAATATATAACAGGGGTGACCTCCAAGTTTTTTAAGGTTGTCGCAGTCGAACAAAAAAAATAAAATAAAATGGTTGTTAATAAACAAAAAAATATATTATATTTACATGCGTATTACACTTTTTATTACTTTTTCCTTACAATTTAAATTCACAGTTTCAAATATTTTAAAATATTTGATTACAAATTATTACTTTTAACTTATTACCATTTAATATACTACTACTTTTATTACTAATACTATTACTATGTTTATTTAATCATTCGATGAAATGTTTGTGCTTGCATTTGATTTGATAATTTCACAAATTCTGGGGTGTATGATGACAAAGCTAATCACAAGCTATCTTCAGAATGCATAACAGTCAAACGTGATTGGGACTTACTTTTGGTTTAAAGTAAATACGAAAAGGCTGATTCACATAGATATGTCGATCCAAAGCAGGAATATGTTGATTCAGCAAATCGTCTTAAATTGGACAATTCTTCCTTGCTCACCAAGTGCCAAAAATTATTTTCTGACCATCTAGCTTTTAAGTAAACGTTGTATCGCATATTTACCATTTTGTCCTCAAGAGATACTTTGTCAATTTGAAACAACTGTGTGGCTTTTTTTTGTAGTTATCTGGGTATTTAAGTCCTCTTTAAATAGAAAACTGATAAATGGGATCAAATCTTCAAGTTTCTTGAAGTCATTAAATTTTCTTCTTCTTCAGTTTTTTATAGGCCATGAAGTCATTAAATCTCACATCAAAATCATCAATAACGGCTTTGATTTCCATCACATACTTTTTCGAATCAAAAATAACGTCGGAATATTTTTGAGTATGGTATTCTAAGTTTAGAAATCTTTGTAATTTTTTTTTTTGATATCAGTGTATAATCTCGTTTTTCATAGTTATTTATCGCCTTTTTTTTTTTCTAATTTTTATATTCGTGGGGTTTACGAAGATCTACAAATATACAAAAAAAAAAATAAATATTATATTTGTTTTCTGAAAAAAATTAAAAAACTCAAGAAAATTCGAAAAGATGTCGTCTGGTATGTGTATTGATATACACGTGTACTCGTAGTCCGTACCTTAAGTAGTAAAATGTATGAATACCCGTGTATTTAATTACACGTGTTTTTGAAGTTTGTGTACACGTGTATTAAAATTGTATCTACCCGTGTATTAAAATTATCTGTGTGTTCAAGGTCCAGTAGTTTTTATAAACTAAAAATTTTTTTAAAAAAAAAAATGAATAATATTGCTATACTAGCTGACCCGACAAACGTTGTTTTGTCATATAAATTATTTCTAGAGAATATTTTGCTAGAAAAAAAATAACTAATTAAATATAGGCATGTAAGAATGTGGGTAAGGATAAGGATGTAAGGAAGAGATATGGAGTGCTATGAATGGTGACGAAATATAAAAATGAAAAAACATCAAACATTTATTTTTTTAATAATTTATTAAAATCGATCCATTAAAATTATATATATCGCTAATTACGACAATATTAATAAAAAACAATATCTATCTCTTAATGCAACAGTGTGTACAATATTTTTTGTTATCCCATCTTTCGCCAACACAAACTGGATGGTTCGAGAGCACACCACGTATAATTATCCGTGTGAAAAATATGATGTGCTCAAATCTAAGCTACAGACATCGTTTGGCTTTGAAACTTATTGATAGTCATTGCAAATGCCAATCTAATTGGAAATTTAAGGCGTTTAAATTGTATTGGCACATCTATGGGTATAATAGAGATTCATGGTAATAATATATTTTCACCTCGGAATTTGCCATTTAAAATTATGGCTTCGATAACATTTTACATTAATTTTTTAACGACTTACCACGAGCGTGCCGCTATACAACCGTGATAGGTCAAATTATGAAGCAAAATAACCGGAGAACAAACCTTCAATTGTAAATTATGCGATGGCATGCCTGGTAAGTCCAATGAGTTTAAAAACTCTGTTAGATAATTTACAGCTTCAGTAGCATAGCAAACTATATCTATAGATTTGTATGACACCATGTCTCCTGGTAACAAATGTTTATCTTGAGATTCAATTCGTTGACGTCCACATTTTTTACTACTGAAATTGCCCTTTCTGCCAGCCACTCATGATTTGTGTATTGTCTGTGTACGTTGGAAAATATCTAGTCAATGAGAGCATCTTGCGAATAAATGATTGTGCAGAAATCGGTCGGTAATTTTATACATTCCGTTTCATCTGTAGTAACTTTCCCATCTCCAATATCTAATAATTGTTTTGAGAATCATCTGCACGCAGCTTTTTTTGATTGAATCGCATGTATCATAATCGTTCGCTCTCTATCTTTACATACATTTCGACCATGAATTGTTGACGAAGTTCATGATATCGTAGAATAATTTTGTCCTGGTCGCGTCTAATCATCATCAACCGATATGCATAATAATTTTTCGAACTAACATTCTTATTTGTTTTGACACCTGTTGCGGGATCTTTTTTGTTTAATATTTATGCAATACCCGTCATTTACTACCAAAAATAAAATTAATAGTTTTTAAATAGTTTTTTTATAGTTTTTTAATAGTTTTTTAATAGTTTTATTTAATAATTCATTTTAAATTGTGCAGTTATTGACCGGGTCAAAAATTATTAAATTAAACTATGATTTATTAAACAATAGCACTTTTCCAAAAAAAATTTTCGTAAAAACCTTCTCCTGGCAATTACGAACATTTGAAAAAAAGATTTGGCCAAATTGGTCCAGGCGTTGTTGAGTTATGCGCTTACCAACACATTTTGCGATTCATTTTTATATTATAGATAATACTGACGTGTGGAATACTATTTTTGTGGTATTATTTCATTGAGTTAATGTAATCTTATATCATTTGTGATCACTAGGGTGCGGATTTTTATGTACGTAATTACATATGTTTATTGAATGTGAATTTCTCAATTCTAATTAAAAATAATCACGTTTCCTAATACCCTGTATAATATGAGACCTTTTTTTATTTTACACATTTTGATGTAAATAGATAGATATATATATATATATATTTTTTGGTCGGGTGGTACTACTGAGTGCTCTCCCATTCTGTTAATTTTTGTTATTGTAAAATATGTATTATAAAAATTACTTAATGTACAAATTGATGTAAATTGTAATTATTTTTTTTAACAAATAAAAACAAAAAACAAAAAAAAAAACATATTTTTAAATATTTCATCAATAGGTATTTACATATTTTATAAATATTTCACATTTTCATACCATTTCAATAGTTTTTATTCTATATAAAATTATTATATTGAAATTAAATGAAAAAAAGATATTTCAAATCTTGATTCAGATACTACAATCGCTATTACTTCTGATATTATGTAAAATAATAACTTGCAAAATAATTTAGTAAATATTTCCAAAATTTTTTTTTTCTTGGTTAAAATAATAAAATATTAGAAACATTGAATCTAATAATAATTGAAAGTCTCGATGGTGGAAAATGCAAAAATTTAAAAAAATTAAGTTCAAGAAGATTCCGGAATTATAATAAAAATTAATTAAACTACGTACTGGGTAATACGTTGGTTTACAAAAAAATTTAAATTATTAGATATAATCTTATTAATATAAATGAAAATATGTTAAATTATATTGAAGTAACACTATCCGACATATGTGGTATGAAATACACCCCATTAACTTCGATCGACGTTGAATACACCCTCAGCCGCTACGAGTTGACTTTGAAATCTAACCACCGTACATTAAAATTAGAAAAATCTTTAAATGTACATCTTATCCAATTGTTCCGAAGAAGACAACAATGAAGATAATTAAATGAATAATTATTAATTTATTAACATTAATTAAACATTAAAGTAAAATCCCGATTTTTTCGTTTAATATTTTACGTTTTTTAATACATATTCTATCAAAAATAAGAACATAAATATTTGCATATTTTGACTTTTTTATTATATAAAAATCCGCGCCCTAGTGATCACCCAATAATTTTCAATTAAAAATAGATATACCAATTATTGTGACATACAAGTAAAATTCAATGTTGATATTTTTAGTTTTAAATGTTTTAATTTATAGCACATTGGCCTTGAAGAAACTATAATAACAGTAAGGTATGTATTAAATAATAAAGATAACAACACTATCGCAAATTCATTGTGTTAATAATAAAATATAAATTAAACATTATTTTAAGTGTTAAGGGTAGGTAGACGGACATTGAAAACACTTCACACGGGCACACGGATTCTATAATACACGGGTACACGGGTATATGGACTCTAAATAAACGTGTACACGTGTACTTTAATTACACGAGCTTTAACACCGTTTCTATAAAACCACGTATGTACGTGTTCTTAGATACACGTGAAATAGAGACATCTAATACTAACGATTTTTAAATAATTTTAAATTTAATATATTTATGTATTTAAAATTATAACATAATATTGTACAAATAGTCAATGCAGAACCACAACTACAAAATAGGAAGCCCGTGTGCGGTAATTATATTAGACTCCTTCCTAGGATTTATTTTTGTTGTACGTCTTATTTATAAGTATCAAATTTTTTAGGTTTTAAAACACGTTTCACATCAGTTAGTGTATGATATATGTATATATATATCAAATTAAATACCTACAACTGTTGTATATTATACTTCACTACATATTAATGTAGTAAATTAATTTAAGTAGTTTAGGTAGATATGTTGTATGCCTGCTCAAATACTCAATGGGCTGATTGTCAAATAAATATTATATTACTCTAAAATATTATAACATCCTTACTTGTATTTTAAAAAAAGTTTCTTTTTATTATAAAATAATAATATAATATTATTAAATAATTGTGTATTTGTAAAGTGTAGTTTATTTTAGGCTGAGATTAGGCCTCCCCCCAAATGTATGTAAGCATAGGGGTCCGTGTGCGTGGCACACTCTGCACACCCGGTTTTTGCGGTACTGAGTCAATGAGTTTTCTTAAAGTTTCCTAGTTATTTTGTGCTGGTGTTTAATTTTCTCATATTTTACCAGTTAATATTTTTAATGCAAGTTATTTGGATGTATTTACTCTTTTGGTAATATCAATGTATTGAAATATTCAATTTGATAAGGTATATAGTAGGTATACAATTATGTAAAATAAGTTTTTGATAGCTTATGGGTTGTATTTATTTTAGATAAAATTACACGTGTAGAAAAATGCTTTTTTTTATCGTATATAATTTTTCTTGGTATTTTAATATTACTTTTATATATATATATATATATAGACCATTGATATATCCATCATAAAATAATGAAGTTTCATTAAAAATTGGGTAGGGTTATATGCTATTGCATAATAATTATTATAATTAATTATTTTTATAGATAAAGTTTTAAACAAAAATACGAAGAACCTTTTCCTAATAACGTGTTCCTTTTGTTTGTATACAATTTACGTATTAAAAATACATACTAACATTATGAGGTGTATTTGATTCAATTTATGAGATAAGAAAAATCAATATCAAAGTACACTAAAATAAAAATTTGTAAATCAGACTTCTGTTAAACATACTAGTGTTCATTCACAATCGTGTGAAATGTTTTTCAATAATAACACTTGTACATATACTACACCACTTCTTTCCAGGAACTCATATTTCTGGAAAAATCATCAAACTCTATCAAATGGAATATTACGGTAAGCGAACATTTTGTACTGTAAAATAATTTTCAAATAGACATATAAAATGAATAGATTTTGATCGATGGTCTCCTAATTAATAACATCGGTGCATCCGAATTGCATGGCACGTCTTAGAGGGGTCTGTCTGAATTGCATACCATGCACCCCCAAGTTTATTTATCATGTACTTATGTGTACAACTTAAATTTTATTTTTGATATTTCTAATTTATTAAAAAAAAAACGGATGAATAGAAACCAATTAGTTTCTAGATTGAAATATTTTTAAACCGAGAAAAAATTTTACCAAATTTGAGAAGGTGGCACTGTGAATATTAAACATTAAATAAAACGATTGTAGTTTAGGGTAATCAAGTGAATGCATTTTACATTTTTACATGGCATTTCAAATAAATAATAATATTATAAAATTTTGTGAAATGTTTTCGACAATATACAATAATAAAAATAAAATGTAAATATTGATTTATGAAAATGTTAACTTGGATATAAAAAATATTTCAATCTAAAAACTAATCAGTTGTAACAACCATATTATAAAGAGCTTAAATCAATATAAAATTTAAGTTGTATACAGAAATGCATGATAAATAAACTTGTGGGTACACGGCATACTCCTCTAAGACGTGGCATTCAATTCAGACAGGTCCCTCTAAGACAAAGCATGCAATTCGGACGGACCCTTCTAAGAGAAGGCATGCGATTCGGTGTCTCCAATATAGTATTTACAACTTATTAGGAGTGGTTCAATTCCTAAATTTTATTCAAAAATTGTTTTAAAAAAGATTTATTGTTTAAATATACCAGTTCGATTATTAAATCATCTACATCAGCGGTTCTTAACCATAGGGTCCTGACCCAATTTTGGGTCGCTAATAATTTTAAATGGATCGGATAAAAATTTAAAACGTTCGTATTATATTTTTATTTTTAAGTCTTATAAATAATAAATGAAACCTCATGTAAGTTGGTTATCATGGAGAAAAATTTTAACGAGATTTTTTGAATTAAGAACTGAAATAGAAGTATTTTTAAAAGAAAAAATTCACTGTTATCCATCCATTTTTAAGATATAATTTGGTTGACAAAAGTTGCGTATCTATCAGATATTTTTTCGTTATTAAATGAGTTAAATTTGAGTATGCAAAGGCCATTAACTAATATTTTTACATGTTGTAATAAAGATATTAACTACAATCAAAACCAAATC
The DNA here is from genome assembly GCF_003268045.1 of Sipha flava. Classification (NCBI taxonomy): domain Eukaryota; kingdom Metazoa; phylum Arthropoda; class Insecta; order Hemiptera; family Aphididae; genus Sipha; species Sipha flava. The sequence goes on along the minus strand of NW_020272866.1, from coordinate 366,285 downwards.
AAGAAACAAGCTTGATGTCGAACCCACAATGCGTATTTCACTTACTAACTCCATAGAAGAACTCTAAATTGATTCATTGGTAAAGCAACATCAAGACCAAGGAAGTCATTAAATTAAAAATTATTTAAAAAACAATACAATATTATTAAAAGAAATGTTTATTTTTAAATATAATGTAATTAATATTATGGCTTGTTATGAATACAAGTAATATGAGTAAAAAATGTTATTCAATTAAGAGTGCCAAATAGTTATTTTTTATTCTGCCATTGAATATGATTTATAAAAAGGTCGCAGGAAAAATTTGGTAAATATCTTGGGTCGCCACTACACAAAGGTTAAGAACCGATGATCTACATGATTATTTGTTTTATTTTAAATACTGATATTTTATGTGAAGAAAGTTGTAAAATGAACACCTTACGCGGGCACTAGTGTATTAAAATTCTGTATACGAAATTTTGCAACATGACCATAGTCGCTTCTTGGAGAAGTATTTAGCCTCCCAAATATACTCACAGTCCTCCCGAATAAAAAATAAGTTTAAAAATAGTTGAACTTACAGCAGTGAGTAGTGAAATACTATATCTACTGTGTCTGTAAGAAAACTGGTAAAAAAAGGATATGAAACCGTAGCCCCTGTAGATTTGTTTAGTCACGATACTTTCATATTGGATTATAATTTAGTATCATTGTTATGATGATTCTAAAAAAACTAAGCTATTTAATTATGATTTTAATTTTTAACTTGCCATATTTTTGAAAAAAAAAATACGGATTAATTAAAATATGGATTTATTATAATTTAAGAATATTATATTTATTTATAGGTTAGAAACAAATACGAACATAAGCTATGATGACCAAAATGATACAAACCAACGACTTTCGTGGAGAGATCTGTATCCACAGGTTGATATAATTATACCTTACTAATCTCTACACTATTGTTGAATTTTATCCAACTTGAAAACTTACAAAATAATTGAATATTTTTTATTTGTAGATATTAGTGAGTGTAGTTGCTTTTATGTTGGTCACTCAGCCTGGCATCAATATGGTTTACTCGAACATATTCCTAAATCATTATAAGTTTACAGATATTTCAGATTTATCCTGGTTGAGTAAGTATACTGGTTATTTATATTATTTTATAAGTTTAAGTTTGTGTCTTATCAATTAGTTAATAAATAGTTAAACGTATACGCATAGGTGGCTCTACGGGGTGTGCTGGGTGTGCCTTGGCACCAGTGGCGTATTTACGGGGGGGGGATGTGGGGGATAGATCCCCTCCCTTGACCTTTTTTTTTTTCCTAGGTAGCTATAAGTTGTCTCATTTTCTCTAATATTCTTAATATGATATTACTTTCAAGCATGTATGTTTTCTGTTTTCTAAATGTTCTAGTCGTGGTAATTGTACCGCTCTGATAGTCTGATATACTAATCGCCACTAATCGTTTATCGTTGGCGGCATGTACGACTATCAGGCAACAAAAACTATACCTATATTATGGTGTACTGTATTTTGTACGTTTTTGCGAATTATTTTTCATGCAAGAGTGTTTATAATAAACCCGATAAGCAATCGGTAAACAAAACAAAATGACCACGAAGACCGTGGATTAACCATAGGGCGGCCGGGCGGGTTTATTTTTAGAAAATTTGTTACTAGTAGATTTATGGCTAATGTTTAGCTATATATATATATATATATTTTATCGTATGATATCGTGATTCGTCAAAAGTAGATATGTACGGTCTTTGGACGTTGACGGATAGCGACGCCGCGCCATTCCGAGTACTGACTTACTGCCGAATTGACTATTGTTCGACTTTATTTTTTGCGTCTTGTAAGTTGTAACTGTGAAGTTTTAAGACAATATGAGTAATACTCAAAAACAAAAAAAACTTTATTTTCTTATTTTAGTACAAATAAAAAAATTTGTTTGGAAAATGATGAGGTAATTATAAAGATTAATTCTTATTTTGCCTTGATCCACACTAACCTCAATAGGTAACAAGTTAGGGGATTTTAAAAATGTATATTATGTACGAATTTATGGGTGTTAGGATGTATTATTATATATTTCATCCCCCCCTAGCAAAATTCCTAAATACGCCACTGCTTGGCACACCCTAATGTGAATAATGCGATTAAAAAAATTGAATAATTACAATTGAGAATATATGTGCATACACATTAATTAAATTTTAGTTTTTTGTAAGTTATATTGCAAGTGTTTAGAATAAGTCTGAAATAATAATTACGTGTATTTTTTACCAATTGTTATTTTACATCATTAATGAAGCCTTTATTTTTAGAATTTAAATCATAATACGGTCTACACGTATGTGTTTATAACTTCCCCTTTATATTTTGAAAAAATAACCCAAAAATTACAGGGCACACTCTGTAAATGTATCACTCTGGGTCCGCCTATGCGTATACGTTTTTTTTTACGAGTGTGCCTGAAAAAGCATACTATCCGGTAAAAATATTTACGTAAAACGAGATATAACCTCAGTAGTTAGTCAGTTCTGTATTCTGGCCATGATGCTTACCAGTGGCGGAACTATGGGGAGAAATACGGGAAAAATTTGAAAGTCTTGCAGGGAGGACTTAACATTTTTAATAACCTTTATAATAATACTTGTTTCAATTCAGATCTATTAACTTATACATAACAAACTTATGTTATATTCTAGCGAGTATTCTGGTAGTATGCACACCAATAGGAACTATAGCTATTGGCGTGATCATGGACCGGATTGGCCGGAAGAACGCATTTCTTGTGACTTGCGTGCCGCTCTTGATATCGTGGTCAATTGCTTCGGTGGTCCGCCCCGAAGACATGAGTTTAATTTATGCATGCAGAGTTTTCGCTGGCATCGGCGGAGGTATACATGTATATAAATTATATAGTAATACGATTTATCATTAACAATTAACTTATTGTTTTTTGCTTATTTACCATACACATTTACACTTAATAACATACAATCACCATCGTCGTGGGTATTTCGCTACTCAAGGGTTCGAGAGTATACCATAGTACTGACGGTATTTACGGTATACCGCACTTGAAGCCGCGTGTAGTTGTTTTTCTCGTTGATATTTTTCATATTATGTTTGACTATTGTACATGTTTATTATAATGCATTTTGAATATTGTGCGACGATATCCGTTCGTGAAAATTTTTTCGGTCATGCACTTCGAAGTTCAAACGTTCACAGGAATTTTACGGTTATAATTAATTTAACATCAATTGAACTTGAGTACTTTCCTCTATCTACCGTTTAGATGGATTACTTAGCTCCAAATCGATTACTTTTTAAGTTTAAAGTTTTAAAGCAATACTTTAGCTTCAATAATATAGATATAAAATACTTATCCATGTTGTGTTATCCATAGCTTATGGGTACCTCGGCGATATGAAAACATTGCGAAAGTAGTTCCCACAGCACTATCGGTTAAACGATGACAATAAATAAATAAAAATGATACCTATAGATTATAGTCTATAGGTAAGGATATTTAAAAAAATCCACTTGTTTTAATAGTTACTTATGAAATTAGTTGTTTATTAGTGAAACGATATTAAAGTTTAATACATTGGTATTGGTAGATTTTATACATCGTTTTGTTTTTTAGTACCCCCAAATCATTACGGTTTTTCGTTATATCGAATAATTTCGGTTTTCGATTTTTCGGTATACCGAGTTCTTTCAGTTTTGTGGGTATACCGTTACTAATCGGTACTTAAATCAAAACCGTAATACAAAAAATTATTGTCAATACCATCAGCCCCATAAATTCTTAATAGGTACCAGTATACATTGGATTACTGATAAACCTCAATTGTATGATATAGTCATACTGAAAACCAACAAGCTACCTATACACACCGGAGTACTAAAAAAAATCTTGGTATAATAGTATCATTTTATTTTATGGAGGTAGTACGTTAAACTCGGTATTATTTGTAGTGTATTTGTAGTGTAGGCATGGTATTTTGGCGTACCGTACAGACGGTATTTGAGAAATAACTGGTAAATCGAAAAAAATCATCCATCCTACTGTTTAAGACCGACCGTTATAGTGATGCACTTAAAATATATACCATTAAGATTAATTGAAAAATGTTATCATTCCACATTTATTACCAGGGATCGAATATACTGCAACAAAGAATAATAATTACAACCGGAGCATAATTAATTAATTTACATTTCGATCTTTAGTGCTTAACTAAGTTGTCATTATAATTTTATTATGTGACCATAGTATAGTATATAATCAATTTTCAGGCATGACGTCCATGGTTATCATTTACGTATCAGAAATAGCTCATGCTTCGTATAGACAAGTGCTATTGTCTTTAAACAGCGTGTTTTTCTCGGTAGGCGTTTTATTCGCCACTACCGTTGGATCCTTCTTCAAGTGGCAGATGGTCAACATGATATTTTTGATCTTCACTGCCGTCATAACTGTTCTTTTGGTCATTTTTCTACCGGAAAGTCCGATTTGGCTGGCCAAGTTTCGGGCCAGCAGAGTCTACGAAGCTAAAAATTCGCTGAAGAGGATATATCCTATAAACGATCAAGTTCGGTTTTAATTATTTTTTTATTTATTTCATAAAATTACGTTCGTTTGAAATTACGGTTCTTTAAGAAAAAAAACCGACATTTAATTATAATTAAACTACCCAGTATTTATACAATTAGGATGTTATTTTAATTCGTGGACTCCCAATGTCATAAAAATACGTTGTGAATTGAAACTTATAACATATTGAAATTACTCATTAGTATTCATATAAACTGATTATTATAACTGTGTTTTTGAAAATTAATATTTCTACTCGTATTGTACACAAGTATGTATTGTTTAAAATTATTGTTTTTTTGTAAATATACTATCTAATACGTATAGGTACTCCATAAGTAAACACGTAGTGTGATATCTACTTTTATTACCTCTTAAATCTATTATGTAACTATATACGAGTATATGTAAAAAATATTTCTTAATCATAGTATTTGTTTTTATGAATATTTCGGATGATCAATAAAACAAATTTATTTTTATACATATAAAAATAGCTCCATATATTATAGAATAAATACATATAGTACGTCTATCAAAATAAAAAACTCCACATTTTTTTTTCTTTAATAAATATTTATGCGTATTATAAAACTACATTTTACATATACTAATATAAACCACGGTTATCTGTAATAGATAACCATCATACGGAAAACTCGAAGTTTGATTTAGACACAATACAGTTAATGATGTAATTTATATATATTTAAAGAGGGGTTATCAAATTTCCGATTAGTTTGTATTAAAAGTTGCGAATATAATAATGATATGAAATGAAATTCCGTAAAAATCTAGTTCTTAAAGTTTTATAAGAATAATAAAATAATATTAAAAAACAGTTGACTTACTAGGAGTATCGTACCGATCGCATACACGCATAGTCTCGGATAACGCCAGTTAGTTACATTTTCGTAAATGTAAACTTAACAAGTAAATATGATAGAATGTATACAGGGTTCTAAAATATGTTTAAAAATTGATTTCTAAGAAAATAATAGGTTTAACCAAGAACTTTAGCGTAATTCAAATACATTGTAATAGCAGTAAACTGGCGTGAAAAGGGGCTGATCAGTTACATATCATCAAAACTCATATCTGTAAAATAAATTTTTAAAAAACCAATGATCCGAAAAAATAAACCATGTTTTGTGTTAAATTTGATTGCGAAGACATCATATGTTACACCCAGAGGCAGATTGGCCTATCGGGAAATCGGGAATCTTCCCGATGGGCCGCTCTATATTATTATATAATTACCAAAAAAAAGTTTTATTTTGTAAAATAAATAAAAATCATTAAACAAATAAATATATATTTAAAGATGCATTAAGATCAAACTTCAAGTTCAAGTTGTAACTGATTAATCATGTGACTTACCCAAAACTATTATAGCTATAATTATAATAAAGTTATTGTCGATTTTACTAATTTAGGGGTGAAACTAAACAAATTTTGAAATCAATGCAAAATACAGCATTTATTTGGGAGGGGGGGGATAAAATAGTTTAATTTGTGGTTCATGGATCGGTTTGTTTCATATTTCCTGGGCCGAAAATAATTGCCAATCCACCCCTGAGTACACCTACCAATGTGTCTTATATAATTTAAAAATTCTTGAAATTTTGGTAGGCTGAGAAACCCTTTAAGCCCCTATTCCTAGATATGCTTGATTTTGCGGTTTACGCGATAATACGCGTACATAGTCGTACAGTAGTGATACGAGATACGTATATTTTGCAGGTGTACGTAGATGAGTTAAACGGTCTGGATTACGTGAGAAAACCGCCGACAAGACCAGCTACAACGATCACGATTGCACCGGATCCGTCGGAATTCGACAACGGGCCGACCACATCGCGGCCGCTGCTGTCGACGGTGCGGCTTAGCGGCGGAACGAGTCGTAGCCACGAACGGCGTCGCGGACGGTTGCGACGGCTATGGCGTCAACTTTGCATGTGCGGCCAGTTACGGTTGTGGTCACCGCAGCCACCGACGGTGACTAGGCCGGTTCGCGTGCTGGCTATCGTATTTCTGTTGCAACAGTTGAGCGGCTGTTACCCGGTGATATTTTACGCGGTGCCGGTCATTCGGACGGTGATGGGAGTGACCGACCTGGACGCAGCCGACGGCCAACCTAGCCAGATGGACGCGCTGATCGCGCTGGGAGTGGTGCGGCTGTTGGCCAGTGTGGTGGCATGCATGCTGTCCCCGCACGTCGGTCGCCGGCCACTAATGATCGCTTCCTCGCTGGCCATGGCGTGCTCGGCCGCGCTGGTGGCGCTCACCTGTCCGCTACCCGCCGCCGCGGGCCCGCGCGACGACTACGATGGTTACGAAACGATTTACCCGACGGCCGGACCGCCGCCGGTACCGCTGCTGCCATTGATCGGCATTGCCGCGTTCGTCTGCAGCGGTTCAGCCGGCGTGATTGTGTTCCCGTGGACGCTAGTCGGCGAACTGCTACCCGTCTCGGTCAGGGCCACGGGTGGTGCGCTGCTCGTTGCCTACGCGTACACGTTGATGTTCATCGTCCAGCGCGTGTTCCCGTGCCTCGTCGCACTAGACGCAGACGTCTCGGGTGGCCGTGGTCGCAGCTCCGTCGCCGCAGCTTTCGCGATGTTCGCAGCCGTCTCGCTGGCGCTGGCCCTGTATACGCACGCCAGCCTGCCCGAGACGCTAGGCAAACGGTTCAAGGACATCGAGCGGTATTTTGCCGACCCTTCACCAACGTGCTTACCGGTGGACTTTTCCGTCAAAAGCGAGACCACGCACAACCACCGGTGAAGATAGCTCTACGTGGCCAGCGATCTCGCTCATCCGTTCTGACCTCTGGTGATGCGGTCGATACGTGTTGTTGCTGTTGCGTGGAACACCATGTTGTATTAGTGAGAATTTTTTTCGTACATTTTTTCGATCTCATCCTCTCAATTTAGCATATCTATGCATAAAAATATGAATTATAGCATTTATCAAGTCAATATTGTATGAAATTTACACTCGTACGAAATCAATTTTAAAATATCCACGCATTCGCGGTTCATCGTTACATTTATCGAAGTATTATTCTCATAATCGTGTGGAAAAACTAATATTTGGATTGTACAAAATATATTTTAATAACATTTAATTTCTTATAAATTATGTGTTACGTACTTTTTTTTATGTATATCATATTATCATATTATTTACAGGATATGTAGTATTTTTACTTTGATGTATAAATATACCTTTTTCTGAAAACTATGAAGGTTTTTACATGTTAGATACAATGCTTTATTATATATGTCTTAATTATGATGCATATAAAAGGAAATCAGAAACGGTTAGATTTAATTACATTTTTTATCTTAATTTTTTATAGCATTATAGACCATTAAGGCTCTATGATTTTAATATCGGTTCATGTCCCCATGCCAATCTGGTCTCTGCTCCTGCATGTCTCTTTTTATTACATTTAACCACCGTTGTTTCGGTCTGCCACATGGTGTTTTCCTGCTCCATTTGTTCATAAGTATTGTTTCGACAATACAGTTGTCAGCTCTTCAGATGTTGCCTGCTCACTCTAATATTTATAAACTGTACTATATTTAATACAATTTGTAATAATACTTCCTGTTCCATATAAAATTACTGCAAATCTTCGTTTAAAATACTCTCCCATATTTGGGTATTAGTGTTGTTAAACTGTGGTGGATTTAACGGTCGTTTGGTCGGCGAATGCCGACTGGACCCCTTCCTAAATTGTTTAATGAGGCCCAGAAAAATGATAGTTAATTTTTGGAACTCGCGTCGTATGCTATCTACCTGTACTTTGATCACGTTATATGTTATCTAGCTTTCGTGTGATATCTACTTTGTACGGAAACTGATATTGCAGGTATAACCGTATAATTATAAACATCAACTCGGACGAATGGAGGGCTTACAATAATTTAAGTGACCACGGCTATGTGCATAAAACTGTAAACCATCAGCTTCACTTCATTGATACAGAAACAGGGGCCAATATCAAATCTATAGAGTCTACGTGGAGACGTGGCAAAGTAAAATATGATATAAACACACGTAGTGCCGCTAACTTATTGGAACAACAGTTGATGGAAGAGTGGTGGCGTTCACTCAATGCATCAAAAAATCTTTTTGACCAGTTTTTTGAAGACATGAAAAAAAGTTCATCAATGTAATAATGCCCAGTAGCCCAAACGTCACCTACAATCTACAGATTGCGGGATGGAAAATTGTCGATAACATACAACGCCAACAAACAATTGTGGTAGATACATTTCTCATCATAGCATACGACGCGAGTTCCTAATTTTTTTAAATTTTACAAAAAAAAAAAAAATATATAGTACAAACTGTAATATCGTTTACAATTACCATTTTTATTTATAAAAAAATAATTTAAATATACAGAAAATACTCAGGAACACTCCGATTATTTCAAAAATAGAACATTTTATTCACGAACAATGTAGAAAAGATCGAATATAGATATAAGTAATTAGAAATATTGTTGCTTATAGAATTCTGTATAATTTCCGAGTATATGAACAATGATTTATTATCGGTTTCACTGCATCACGTTATGCCTAATGTACTATTTTCCATTTTCGTATCGCGGAAACGCGAGTGTAGCGAGCAGCTTATTAAAACGGAGATAAGAATTTTAGTGATACATTTATTACAAGGTCCCTCTTTTGGATTTGCCGACTTAATTTGAACCTTCAAATCCGCCACTGGTTGTAGACTATTATTTATGATATGTAGTCTATTTTCATCCCCTGCTGTTGTAGCCCAGGTACAACATGCACGAGACACATCTGGTTTGAGTTACGTTTTATAAGAGTGTAATGTATAATATTTAATTTTATAATGCTTAATATTTACTAATTATGTAATATATACGTTCATAAAATTAATATATAAATAAACAAATAATTTATACGTAGAAATAAATACTTAGCCTATAAGTACTATACACTATAAGTTTAATAAGAAAAAGGTAAAGTTAGTGTATGTAATGTAAGTAGGTAATCGTTGCAACTTTTTTAATCATTCATGATTGTATCTGAAGTTTCACATATTCAAGGTTATATCAGAGCTGTTGAAATCAACTTAATGTGATAACTGCAGCAGATGATCAAATGAAATTAATTTGAAATTACCGAATAATTGAATGCATTATTATGTGTGTGTGTGTGTCTTTATACACTGTGTATGCGTGTGAATCAATATTAAATAATTAAATAGATGAAATGATCAAACTGTAATATAAAAACTAAACTACTTCAATAATTTAAAGTTAAAGTTTCTTTAAAAAAAAAAAATGTGAAAACTGTGAATGCGTGATCGACACGTGACTACACGGTAATATCAAACGTGGTACGTGCTAACCTAGCCATTTGCTAATTACAATCTATAATCTATAAATTGTTGTTGAATTGCCCATATTAAATTTAAAAAATGCATTTATGCAAATCGTGCATAAGTGTTTCAAAGCGTAGATAATAAATATAATTCTATTAAGATTAATCTAACGATTTTTATTAATTTCTAAAAATATTTTTTAAGTCCTTATATAGTTTGCAATATATAAGTTTCAATATATATATAAGCTTACAATATATAGTTTCAATGGAGTTCATTGCTTGTAGTTTGTTCTCATAATGTATACTTAAGCGAAGTATAATGTATTAAAAAAAACCAGGATTTCTACTTTACCTATTATTATTAAATCGATTTTTATACATTTAGTTAAATTTATGACGTGTTTTTACTTCATAACTTAACTTATATATTTTTATTTATTTATCTAAAAAAAAATTAAAATCAACTTTCAATATCACATTGATCCTATTGAAAATATTCCACCGTTTATTAGGTTTTTTAATATAACAGTACTACAACTGTAGGATTACAAATAGAATAATTATATTCAGTTTTAGACTAAATGCAGGTGTATGTATATTAGTGAAGTATATATAGTGTTTTATAAACTGAGAAACTTAAATATTGTATACGAATAAAATAATTGTTCCACAATATAACATAATACTTATATGTAGTTAATTTCTGTGTTTTATGTACTTAATATCGAATTGGGACAACATATTATGTTAACTCATTACTTACCTATGTACCGATCCATTTCTAATATGCGGGATGAACTTCGTCAACTCTTATATTTACATTTTACTTGTTTACGTTTTATGTAAAAATGTAGAACATTATTTTTACTAGTAATTATTATTCAGAGTTTTACTCTATTTGTGTAAATTCTTTGTTTTAAATATTAACTATGTGTGCAATTTGAAAGGGTAATTTTATTTTTATCAATAAGCACAATTCTAAATTTTTCTTAGTTTAAACGTATCATTTCATTCAATTTCATCTTTTCAAACAAATTGGTCCTTTATAAATACGTGTATATGTATTGCAAATCCACAACAATTACTACTAATGTTATGGTTATTTTTTTTAAAAAAATACTGAGTAGTTGATAATGTTTTTGACTTATTTTTATTTTTATTTCAGTGTCATATTTTACTTGAGAAGTTTAATATATTGATTTATTAAATATTAGATAGTAAATTAATTTATCTTAGTGTTCACTGCGTACATTTGTACAATAGTATCACAATTTGTATTTATATATACAGTGGCGTATATAAAGGGGGGGTTTGGGGGTTCAACCCCCCCCCCCCCCCGAAATTTATGGTTAGTACGACCCACGTGTGCATTTATTTAATCTATGTATTAATTAAAACCAAACTGTCTAGTATGGGAAAAAAATGCTCTCTCCTAATTTTTAAGCAAATTATACGCCCAATTCTTACCTACGCTTGCCCGGTATGGGGTAATTGTGCATCCTCGCACATCAAAAAAATGCAAATTGTCCAAAACAAAGTCCTCAGAATAATTGCAAATGTTCCGTGGTTTGTCAGAAATCCAAATCTGCTATTGATACTTTGAATAAACTATCCGTTGATTTTTTTCCAAATATATGGTGCTTAATGCCAATATTAGTAACTTTACCAGTCTCAACAGCGTCATCAGAAAGATCGTTTTCAATATTGAAAAGATTGAAGTCGTGCTTGAGAAATAGTACAAGCGAAAATCGACTAACAGGATTATCTCATGTCAATTCATCGAAGTATTTCAATAAACACTGAAGAAGTGATAAATAATTTTGCAAATCTACCTCGAAAATTAGACTTTGTCCTGTAATTAAATTTATGTATTCTAATTTTCATAGTTATTAAAAATAAGTTAATTTATAACCTTCATTTAGTATATATTTTTTCATAACCCCCCCCACCCGAAATTAATTCCTATATACGCCACTGTATATATATACATATATAAATATGTTACGGGTAAAGTACACCTTATTTATATTAATAGTATAATGTGTGCATTATCCAGTGTGATATGGATAAGGTATGATGTAGAAAAAAAAACCAAATCATATAAATTTGAAAAAAAAATATTATTAAGTAAATTATGTATATTAAGTTATAATTTTATATATGAAAAAATTGTAAAAATTAAATATAGTTATTTATTGAAAAAGTTCAGATTCGGGTGACATTTTGAGTTGCAAAATAACTCCCCAGATTTACATTTCGTTCATTTATTTGTTATACAATAACTTTTACAAAAACCTTTTTACAAAAAACTTTGACCACCGAAAAAAAATTCTGCATTAGCTTTTTCACACAAAGATTTTTTTTGTAGCAGACACTTATTTAGTACTTATTAATAGTTCATTGTGATTTATTTGTTTTTTTTTTCACGTTCCTTATTTCAGATAATATGTTATAATATTTTTATTTCGTTAAATTTACCAAATTCTCATTCATTTCGTTAATTTATTTATTAAAAACCTCATAAAATTTCTCTTTTTAAGAAGACAAGTTTTTTTAAAAAACCTAAATAATCAAACATTAATAAATCGAACAAGTGTACTCGAAAACCAATAGCACCGTACTGAAGTTTAAAATTATTATACAATATCAATTTACACGATATATCATAATGCACAATATATATTATATCGTATTTTATTAATATTATCTACAATTTATATTTTGTTGTAATTTATTTTGTGAAAAAAACTTCACTTAAAGGTAAATAATGTACAAACTACCCGGTTAATGTAGCTATAAAATAAACGTTTTACAAATATGTTTACTTTATCAATCTTTAATAGGCATTGGTAGTGTTCACTCTACGCGGGTGATGTGTACATTACCCGATTTTCGTACTCTACCCGTAACATATATATGTGTGTTTGTATGTAAAAATATATATTGAGGTAAAATATCAAAGATAATATAAATCTTTCGCAAATATTACAATAAACATTAATAATTGAATAATATACAACATAACACTGTAGATAAAATATACCCTTATATATCTTTTATTAACGTTCTGATATTATTATAACAATAAATTAAATTGCGTTTACCTATATGAAATAATATAATATGCACAAATTGTGTTTTTTTAAATAACGTATAATTATAACAACAAATTTTCTTAAAATCTGTTATTTTTGCTGACACATCGACTATATGTTATCGAAAAATGATATAACTATAAGTCGATAACTAATAATATGTAGACATTTTATAATTATAATTATTTACCAGTTGAAATTAATCGAGTACAATGGATAATGTTGACAACATCCGTTTAATAAATATTATTCTAAGTCTTTATACTACCATATTTAATAGGTAACATGAATTCGATATAATATTATGGTAGTGTAGTATTTTAAACTATGTAATTATTTAATTTATTAAAAAAAAAAAAAAAATCACCACATTTATCACAATTTCAAAAGTAATTTAATTTAAAGTGATTGTATCACATTCTCAACGATTCTGAGCGGAATTTTCTTTGCATTTGGTTACGTTACAGTTACAACCATAGAAAGAACCAGCTTAACTACAACTGTCTAATTTTTAAACAATAGATAGCAACAAATAGTTAATTTAACTGTCTGTATTAGTTTAAGTTTTATTATTTTATAGTTAACATATAATATAATATATGGTTTATTGTCAACGTTAGCCATTTTTATACAATGCGTGAGTCATGTATCATAAAGCTCCAAATCGATTTCTTAAACAATAATCTAAAGGAAAGTTTTTATGATTTAATCAATTTAGAATCATAATTGTATATGATAATAAAATAAATCGTCTCTATAATAAAGGTAAATATTTTTTGATAACGAAAGAGTAATATAAAATTAGATTCTGACAATTTTGAGGATATAATAATGTCAAATGTATTGGCTTTTAAAATGAAATGTATTGCGCTATATGAAAAAATTAAAGGAACATTATAAAAATTTATTTTAGCGGTGAAATTATCAATTTTTTAAGCAGCTAGTTATTTTAATGATTTAAAATTATTTAAAATCCTATGTGATTTATTATAATTGAAAAAACCATATAATAATGATTATCTATGAATAATAAATTATTAGTTAAACAAGCAGATAATTTTATCGAGTCAATATTTTTTAAATGCAAGAAATTTGAGTTAAATACAATTTGTATTTTATTTTAATTATATTTCTTCTTAATTGCCGGTAGAAAAATTAGAATTGTAATTAATTTTATGACAAAATTACCTTTTGTTACATATTAATCTATAAAATCATTATAAACCAAAAACTATTGTGATTCGAATTTAATTTAAAGACATAATCTAGTTTATTGAAAATATTTAAAAAATTTGATTTTGAAAAATAAGAATGTTTAAGAACCCTTTATACTAGACCCACTATTACCCGTTACATGCATCGTGTATTTTAAATCCCGAAAATAAATGTGAAATATGTTATTAATAACATTAATGGATAACTGTTGTTTTTCTCGAACATAATATACTATTTAAAATTAAATAAGCGATTATAAATATTATAAGTACAAACAATACCTCTATATAAAACAACAATGGATAGGTTTTCATACATATAATAATAATAATAATAATAATAATAATAATAATAATAATAATAAT